>NC_092690.1:23558996-23687561 GCF_964275005.1 Diadema setosum | reverse complement strand
TTGGTTCTTATACAAGTTTGTGTGATTGTAATGTGAGATTTTGAGAGAGGGAGAAAGAGAAGTGCATAATGTTTACCTAGTACTGTACTTTCCCTCCTCGTAAAGGACTGAAACAGAAAATCTAATGTTTTACCCAGTTTCATTTGACTTTGCATAGAAGTAAAAAGAGAAAGAAAAAAAAAATGGCACTCTGTTCATCAAAGCATATGGTTCGTAGAAGTTACAGGTTATATATTCTTGCAGAAGGTGACACAGAGCTTGGCAGTGACAAAACTTTACATTCGACTTCATGGATTGTATATGTGTTGTCATAATCAAATGCTACACCTTCCATTTAAAAACATGAAAAAAATATGAACTTCTGACACGAATGTGACATGCAGGCATTCATGTAATTCTCTCTTCAGTACATATATTGTACTTCACAATAGCGGATTTAACCACTCCCGTAATCGTCAGATGTTGGGATGCTATATACACTCAGCAAAAAAAGAAAGTAAACACTTTTTCAAATTTATCTTTCTCATAAACTATTTGGCTAAAAATGGTGTTTTATATACCATGTTAAAGGTAATCTAATTAGCTACCAACCTAGCAGGTCAATGAAAAAGTTAACTTTAAGCATGAGTGAACACATTCGTTTTTCTCTTCCAAGGCACAAAAGTAAAAATTGCAAAATGGATAAGTTGTTGTTCAAGCATATTTGCTCTTCAATATAATAATGAGAACAAACTATAAATTCAACACAATAGAAATGCAAATTAATTTGCAAAAATCAACCTATGATCTCAATAATGTCTCTGTAACCCTCCAAAGATAAAGAAAGGCAAAAAAATAATGAAGGAAAATGAAGAATCTTCTGTCAAATCTGCAGTCAAGAGACATGAGAAAAATTATGGTAACAAAGAAAGTTAAATTTGAAACGTTATTCCAAATTAAGAAAATTTGAAATAATATGTGGTCCTTGAATGTGTCTCGTATATTCTTAAATTCCTTAATTAAAAGGTAAAATGAGGAAATTCTGTCGATTTTATCACCTTTACGGCTTACTCTCTATGACATTTAAGGTTTGAATTGATGGAAAATGCGTATGTTCCACCTTCGGGTTCCCCACTATGTTTTTGTTTTGAATATAAAGGGAAACAAGGGAACGGAAACTTATTTCTGCTGTTTCATTCATGTCTCTCATTGCGTTAGATTGGTCTTTTGTTGTCATTTCCTATCTTGGAGGGCATTTGCAAATGAATTTCAGTATGTCCAATTCTGCAATTTTTACTTTTCTTCCTTGGGGATGAAAATGGATGTGTTCACTCATGCATAAAATTTCCCTTTGTATGAACCTACCAGATTGATAGCAAATTAAATAATCTTTGATATGGTATATGACACATTGATTTCTATGAAAATCTTCTATGAAAAATATTAACTGGAAAAAGTGTTTACTTTCTTCTTTTTTTTTGCCGAGTGTATATGACGTGTAGTGTATTAATGCAATGTTCCTTGTGAAACTTACCATGTTGGCAATTGTTTTGCATTTATGTATATTCCCAGTGAATCTTGAATGAGGTGTGTGTCCTTGCGTGGATATGCCTGGAATGAGGTATTTTTTTATTGAAATCCTGTCAAAAGGTCACTGTGACCTGGGCTATTCTTTTTTAGAATTACTATACAGGACAGTGTGGTGTACTTGTGATAATTCTGTCACATCAGCCCCCCCGAAAAAAAAAAAGAAGAAATGTAGGGATGTATTTTATAAAGTGTCGTTAAAAAAGCTTATTTCATCATGGTTATGTCAATTACATGATGTGTAACACACACTGTTTCAGTTCTCTTGCTTTCGATTTTTTTTTTAGTGCTTACTAGGGTTCTTCAAAATCCCACATGCTAATGCCCACATCCCCCCCCCCCCCACACACACACATACATAAACAATTGCATAATGTATTACACAACAGCCATGAAAGAGGACACCACAAGGTGTGTATCATTGATGTTTATTTTGGTACAATTTTGGGTTTAGTCATTCTTCCACTTAAGGGTGGTAATCGGCAAAAGAGAAATAACAAGAACAAAACAAACGAAAGAGACAAACACAAACTCTCTGGCTTAAAGTAAATTCTGACTAAGCTGTCTCCCTTATGCCTTGTCACATAAAAGAATAAAAAAACAGCAACTGCATGTACAATAAACTTTATACAAGAATGACAATTACCAGTATGATACAAATTGTATTACCATGGCAAATACAGGGCTGCACACTAACCCTTTTTTTCTTTCTACCGGTACATCCTGTCTGTCAGACCAGTAGGTACCCACTTTCTCCATGCTTTACTAGACAATTCATGAAAAAGTTACTGGTCCAACAGTATTTTTTACTGGTCCGGGACCGTCGGACAAGTGCCAGTGTGCAGCGTTGGCAAATACATGTAGTTGTCTAAGTAACTTAATTTCATCAGTTCTTCATTCTGTTGTAAATGGTAGATCTACTGCAAAGAGCAGAATCTTGGCACTTTTAGAACAATGAAAGTTCTGCATGTACTTTCTTATTTCTTCTTTAAATATACAGTGCACTCCCAGTTAGAATAACAGACATGGTATAATCTAATCTACAGATCTAAAATATATTACTATGGGGATCAGTGTAATTTCTGCTATTATCAGGAGACAGTGGTATATAACAACAAAATGGGGTAAAAAAATCAGCTACTTCTCAAATATTCTATACCTCATAAACCACTAACAATGAACTTGTAATATCAAAATGCAAAAATAATAAATGATATTGTAATAAAAAGATAGAGTACCAAACCACAGAAGTGTGGTTACATGGACTATTAACACTGTAAATAACCCACGGAATAACTCCCATAAAACTGCATTTGAGCTTCGGAACCTATTACATTCCTGCCAACCCTGAGACTTAATAAATCTGAACAAACAAAGAAAATTTATTCACAAATCTGAACTTCCATAAATTTCATATACTTTACTGTTACAGATATTTCCCCCCCCCCCAAAAAAAAAATAAAATAAAAATCAGAACACACTGAAATTAATGCATTTTCTTTCAGTGAAAAATCTGAATATTCAGATTAAAACTGAACAGTTGGCAGGTATGCTATTACAACATTAAAAAAACAGGCTTTCTGTTTGGGTAATTTACACCAGTAGTTGAGTCAATGACTTGTTGCAAAATGATGCCACAGCAACTGGAATAACTTGCAACTGAAACACACAGCTATACATATGCATATGTTTCATATGACACTCATGTACTCCAGATTCATTTGAATAACTGCACTGACAGATGCCAAACATAACTCCCAAGACACTGTCTAGACCATATCTCTAAAAACAAAAGAAAATGACAAAATAAGTGCACAATGTAATTGAGAGCCCACGAAGAAAAGGTGGGACCAACCTTTTGTTACGACCATGTTGTTTTTACCTTGCTTTCTGCATTTTGGCCATTTCGAAACCGATTTAGAATTGTATGCTCTTTAATACCTCACATATAAATAAAGTGGTTTCTGATTATCTCCTAAAAAGTTAAAACCTGAATCCAATCTAAGCCAAAACTATACCGTCCCTTTAAACTCAGCATTGATACGATAAATAGGGAGACCTGCCCACTAAATGACAGCATCACTGCTTGCTTGAGATGCAGAAGGGTGTTACAATCTGTCTACTTCGTCCAGCACTAACATCCTTTTTGATAGGCATTGGGAGCATCGGAGCCGAATGATTATTTAAAACTTCATTATATTTCTTCACAGATCCATCATGGGTTAATGAGGTCATCGTGTCTACTGCCTGTCCGGTCATTCATTTTAATGTGCGATACACAGGTCACCACGCTAAATGCTTCTTGATGTTACACCCAGTGTAATAATATCTTCAATAATGCACACCCTTTGCTGCTTGCTAAGGGGGTGTTGACCAGATAAAGTGCACATCACTTATTACAGCTCTGCCCTCAAATGGTCCTCGACATTTAAATGGACAAGTAACCTGAGAGTTTGTGGAAGTAGCATAATTTTCATTTATCAACTGGTCAATCCTTCAAGGCAATTTCAGCCATTTTTTCTACATTTTTCTACCAGCTAGTATACTGGAGTCTCTTTTATAAAGTTGCATTGGAATACTGAAATTTTGTTATATCGGGTATCTCATAATATCGGGGATAAAAAACAATAGAATACCTAAGGAATGGGACCAGGAGATTACCTCGTTATAACCAGTATCTCACTATATCCAACCTTGTTTTAACAGGGTTCCACTGTATTCCCATTTTTATGCACCTCAATTTCTACTCTCAACTAGCTTATCCTCCGTACTCAGATTCTTAACGTACGTAAGTACTCGTGTACCAAGTAACCATACCTCCATCACTTCTCGCTGGCATTGCTACATCAGACATTAGACGACCTTCAATTTTTTCCCTTTCTCATTTGTGTAGAGCAGTAGTCGTAAGTTTAAAATATTCTTTGACTTGGCTTTGTATAATCTATAAATGTATGAATAGCTGTTTACATGTTTTAACTTCTCATGGAACATCTACTGGATGAAAATATGAAATGCAAACACTTAAAGGGGATGGTTAGTAACCGATCAGTGGGAATCAGTGGGAATGCTGAGTGATGATTGTTCCAATCCTTGTGGGATTCATTTAAGAGTACATTATATATCTACTGTTGTGTGAAAATTATTTGCTTCAGAACGGTCTCATATTCAAGTAATGTGCAGATTAATGCCCCGTCACTGACCAGGCACGCTAACCTGGAAACATTAAACTGCACATTACTTGAATATGAGACCATTTTGAAGCAAATAATTTTCACACAACAATAGATATAAATGTACTCTTAAATGAATCCCACAAGGATTGGAACAATCATCCTCCAGCATTCCCACTGATTCCCACTGATCAGTTACTAGCCATCCCCTTGAACTCATGATCTCCATAAAAATGATGTGCAAATGACACCTACTATCTGCAGAAGAAAGTTAGTCCGTAGGACACTAAGAAAAATTTGCACACTGTAATAGCTAATGTTTTTATGGTACTCAACACTACACCACAACAATCAAGGGCTCAAGGATATAATCTTTGAGATAAAGAAATATGACTGGAAATGGGAGGTGTTACAAATGGAGCAGACACTGATTGCTACACCACCAAAAAGTTATGCACGTAACTTCATTTGGGTACCAGGCACTTTGACAATAGAGGGCATCAGTAATCAGGACTAGCACTCTCATGCAGCAGAAAAGACCTCCCCTGCTGCAGTTTGCTCTCTCCTCCTATGTGCTGGCAAAAATTAATGTGTAGGCTTTAAACTGGAGCAGCAAGTGCAAAATGCAGTGTAAAATTACACAAAGTAAAACAACAACAACAACAACAACAACAACAACAACAACAACAACAACAACAACAACAACAACAACAACAACAACTGGAACATGCTTAATCAAAGTACAGTACTTTGTACTTGCTTGAAAAATGAAATATGCCGTTTAAAAAACCAAAGAATTTATCAAGCATTGTGCAAATGTGTACATCATGGAAAAATATTATGTCAAGACGACCTAATTTAGATTTCATTTCTATGGCGCATTACAAGGAGAATATAATATATAACTTTGCACTCTGTGCTAAACTGTTCCCAACAAATGCCAGTGTTTCATTCAAAATGTTTACCTTGAAATAGAGCTTGTAGTTTTAATGAAATGCAAATTTCTTTCCTCATCTTCAAATTTTGTCTTGGAGAAGGAGTGGCGGTGAGCATGGGATGAAACGAAGAAGAATGTCAGATATCTCACTGTAAAGTTTTTTTAGAACCCAAACACATACAGTATTTGCATGGATTACTGAACAGTTTCTAATCCGTCACCCTATGTTCAGACGATCTCCCACTTTATGGGGGCAGTTTGGAGAGTTTTATGGTCGATCATCTACATAAGCATTGAAATCCCCCGCTGAAGGTGAAAGGGGGACAAAATCACGGCTGGTGGTTTCAGCCGAGTGTTAGGTCACCATACGTGGCGCTGTTGGGCATGGGATTGCAAATTTATACGATAGCAATGTGTACAGCGCCTGATTGCCTACTTCGCCACAACATGTTGAGCATGCGCACTTTTGCGGAAAACAGCTGCGCGAGAGATCAAGGTCAGTCCCCCACTAGAATTTTGTTGCCAGACTCGACAAGCTCACTGGGGGAGCAGGGAATGTCCCACCGAGCGTTCACACGATGGGATTGCCAGGGAAAGTTCTGACAAATTGGACATTCCCTGTGAAGCTGGGAATCGTGTGAACACAGTGTCTGTAACACCTCCCTGGATTGTTATAGTGCCAGTCATTTCAGGACAACTGCCTGAAAATATCATAGGTACCATACATGACTGTCTGCCCTTTCATCCTATGAGGGTTACTCTTGTTTACTATTTGCTTCTCATCACAAAACTCATCAACACACATACTTAACATATCCCTTCCTATTGTTACAACTTTTGCATTGCATTGAAAATGACTTCCTACTCCCACATAAGGAGAATCTGCCCTGTGCTGAATGTTTGTAAAAATGCAAACTTCTAAACGTGTAAAAAAACAAAAACATGAAAATCATGAATACAAAACAAAAGACAAAGTCCACTGCAGCACAGAAAAAAAAAAAAAAAATCACCTTCATGAACTTGAATATGTAAGGACTAATAACTGTTATGGCTTACTTTTAAAATTATTTTGAAAAATCATGAAAACTCTGATATAAGGTAGGATTTTGAAAAATTTGTCTGTTTGTTTTCTTTAATATTGTACCTATAAACTGCTAGCACACATTTTTATTTGAGGTTTACCTCAGTCTATATCATTGTGGAAATTGATAGCAAAAGCTTTGAAATTGTGCACTTTGGGTGTTTCTCAATTCTATGTGAAATTGTAATAGCTGAGGCTAAGTATATGAATTGTTATACTGAAGTCTTCCTATTAGTTTTGTGGTACAGTGGCTTGTGCACTTGTGTCCTACAAGTAGTATAGAGAGGTGCCCGCACCTCGTCAGGGGCCCGAATACCGTCACCCTGCTTAAAATTGTTACAAGCGCGCTATTAGTAAAACAAAAATTTAAGCCCGGGACTATGTTCAGTACGCATGAAACATGACAGGGCTACCACAACCAAGCAAATTGTGGTGAAAACCGAACAGTTTTTCGCGAAAATCTGAAATTTTATGAGGAATACGTGTTTAAAGCATCATCACGGTCACCCGCATGCATCTTTTATGCGTATGTCTATGGGAGCATCACGGTCACCCGCACACGTCTTTTATGTGCTTTGTCTATGGGAGCTCCGGTGACGAGTTGCGGGCCCCTTCCTTAGCACACAACTATTCCGAATTGTTCGCGTTTGGCGACGATAGCTGCAAATTTTCGATATCGATCAGTGAACTTGTGATTCCATTGGAATCTTCAGCATTTTCCCTGTATGTGAGTGGGATTTCATAGAATTTCAGTGACGAAATGTGATTCAAATATGCGCAAAGATTAACTATGACGAGGTGCGGGTCACCCAAGTATATCTCTAAAAGACCACCCTTACGAAGAAACCAATTTTTACAAATATGATATACTCAAGTTTACAAACACAAAATAACAGCACAAGAAATTGTAAGGAATGGCCTGTTTTCTTTTTCAATGGCTAACATTGTCAGGGAAGGTTTTCTATTAGAAAGGAAATATGGGGAAATACAAATCTATTGTTACATTCATAATTAATAGGAATAGTCTCATATACCTACATGTAGGATAGCCTCTTAAATGTTACAGTTGTTTCTATCATCTATCAATTCTGCAGTGTCAAGCAGGATGTTTAGGATAAAATGTCTTGGTTAAAGCATTTGCAGGTGATACAAAAAACAGCTTTAGTGATGGAAAGAAAATTTAAACCAAAAATCTCACAACTTACTTTTTTAGCGGTGGTGGCCTGCAGCTTTAGTGCTTCCAAAAGTGTTAATCAGTGCAATCAATGTTAAGTATTATGTAAATATACAAAATGTGAGCAATATAAAAATCGTTTTTACATAAACTGCCAAAAATTAAGGTTTATTGAGAAATCTAGTGATATCTCCTTTATTGTGGCTTTATTGCAAAATCTTTATGTGGTAGGATGTTTTGTGATATAACTGAACTACACCTATGCATCAAAGGTGGTTAACTCAATTTTTTTTTTTTCAATCATTGCTCCCAATGGTAAAAGGTGGCTTTTCAAGGTGTACACGTTAAACAGGATTTAGAGCTAAGAACCAATGTTCAAATACATAGAGCCTTTTACAACCATACCACAGTACTCTAAAGAGAGTGAAATTTTTCAGGATCTTAACTTTTAAAGGAATATTGTGTCCACAATAGAATGCATACAAATTGTGTTTTCAAATCTTGCTCCCTGACAAGGTAGCTTGACCAGATACTAGAGTAGGACCTCAATTATCCGGCCACGTCAGGACCGGCAGGCATACGAATAATCAATTTGACCGGATAAGAGAGATACTTCAAACATGTTTCATACTTCATAAGTTGATATGGAAATAAGGTGAAATGGGCCTGTAAGTAAAATAACCCTTCATTTGTTGTTTGTTTGATTGATATTGACCGACAATTGCATCGATATTGTGACTAGTCAAATACTGCTGCTACTGCATTGTACTGTAACCACTACTGCGCACTCAACACCAGTGACAAGAGCAGCACCAGTCTTTGACATCATCTCACAAACTGACTTAAAATTTACAATCTGCTGCGATGATTTGAACATGTCCCGTTGTGTATTTGCACGAGAACGGTTGAACATTTGTTTGTTTTGAGTGAGATTTGGCGCTGAAAATATATGAAAATATCGAAAAGAATGTCAGCCAGTCAACGTGCAAATAAGAAAAAATCCAGATAATCGATGGCCGGATAATCGAGGTCCTACTTTATCTAAAAAAGGAATGAGATCAATACCAAATTTAGCACATAACATATACCCTACCATCAGAAATTCATGGGCCTTTCTATGGCTTTTCCAGTCTGAGCTTCTCAATGAGTTATTTTACTGACAAACTTTCTTGATGAGGAAAGTTACTTAAAGCTTTCCACAAAATGGTTGGAACCCTAAATACCAAATGATATTGGCATCGAATCACTTGGGGTTGGCAATGGTGGCAGCATTGTGTGTACACTTGACAGAACTGAGTACATGACCAATGCTATTCTTTCATGGTTTGGCCCAAAACAAGTGACTGTTGTTTCAAAAGAGGTAGACCCTATACAAATGCAAGCATTTGGCAGCAATCAGAGAAGGGGGGGGGGGAGGGATGATACATATGGCACACGACTGAGTACACTTGTAAGACATTGATAGACAAACTCTCCCTGAAGATTTTTCCACGATGGCAGCACATAGCGGGAGGCACCATCAGCGGGATTTCTTTCGAGTTCTTTTCGGGGCATGCGTCTTTGCGTGCCGAGTCAGGTCACACTTGCGTTTGAACGACTTCGGGCACGTTTTGCACGCGTGCATCTTCACCACGTGTACCTTGAGGTGTGCGTTGAGACCCTTGGGGCCCGCGCAGCTAATGCCACACAGTCCGCAGACGTAAGGATTATCTTCTCCGTGCTCCTGCTCATGGTGGGCCAGCCCCTCCTTGGTGTGAAACGACTCGCTGCAGGTTGCACATGAAAACGGTTTGATCTCGGGGTGTGTCCGCAGGTGCCGCTGCACGTCGCTCTTCCGTGTGAACTTCTTGGAGCAGAGCTTGCAACCATACTGCCTTTCGATGTGCGTGCGTGAGTGGGAGTACAGTCCATTGGACTGTGCGAACGTCATTCCGCAGACCTTGCAAATGTACGGCTTTGCACCCGAGTGCAGTTTCTGGTGATCCCGTAGATGGCTGACATCTGTAAATTTCCTCCCACAATAAGGGCAAGTGAATGGTTTCTCACCCGTGTGGGTACGTACATGCCGCTTGAGGTCACTCTTTCGTGTGAACTCCTTCCCACAGAGTTCACACTTTGAGACAGAGCTGCCCCCAGGAGGCCTCCCTCTGCCTTTTCTGTTCGAAATGTTGCTGGCAATGAATGGCTCTAGCTTCTCATTTGAGAATCTCTGCAGATGATGAGGAGCATTTCTTTTGCTATTCTCATAATCCTTTGCATGCGTTGCAGATGGTGTATACGATCCTGCGTGTCCGGGTAAGCTTGAAGTTTGTGAATTCACCGACAGTGCACTGAGTACACCTGGCTCAGGCAGTTGCTCCGTTCCATTCTCGTGTTTCCTAATGAAGCAACTTCGGATGAGTTTTCCATGCTGGCTTGTGGCCTCATTGGCTTCCTGCAGCCGCTTGTGTAACTCCTCGATGCTCATTCCCCTGCTACTCTCCAGGAATGAGACTTTGTCTTTCGAGGGTTTGGAGAGCAACGTTTCACGGATCCCTAATCCCTCTCTATCTTTCTCATGTTGCGCGGTCTTTGCGAGAGAGATGAATTGATCTGGTTGGTGTACTAACGATGTTGCGACCTCCCCCAGAGTACGACCAGCATTGTCAACACCACCCTCGTCGTCACTTTCGATTCCTACAATTTCCGCCCCGTGCTCTTGTCTGAAATGGGTCCTGAGGCACGATGTGCGGGAAAATGTCTGGCCACAGAGTTCACAGGTCAAGATCTTGCTACCGCCAGATGGACAGCTCGTCTCTTCACTTGGGGAAGAGTCCTCAACACTGTGGTATCGTTCCAGAGTATTGTCTGGCAGGTCTCCACTGCACGATGGTGCACTGTCATTTATTTCAGATGCAAAGTGATAGATTGCTGAAGCAGCAGCATTTGTAACCACTCTTTCTGTCATGACAATCTCAGTAGTAGCCCCATTATTAGTGTTCACGAATCCATCTCCACATTGCCTGGCGAGTTCATCTCCGACGTCTGTAGAGGGAGTAAAAAGCAGCTGATTAACACATCATCATCGTCTGATAGATTGTTTCGATAATGTACTAAAATTCTATGTATGTTTTGTTCACATAATATTGCCTTGACAGCAACAGAGCTTGCTGAAGGCTTGCCTTACCTGTTAACACTTGATGAAGGCTACATGCTAGTGAATTTCTGTCTAGTAAGGAACTAACTGGTGGGAGCAAGTGAATTTAACAATCCATATCTATGCTGTAGGAAGCTACACAAAATATGAATTTTCATACATCACAAAAACAGTCATACTTTCCTTTACAGACATTAAGTTGACGTACTGTGTAAAGTTGGCACAGGACATTATCATCCTTGGGATGCAAATATCCTCATTTCAATGTTATTCTCTTTGGCAGATGCTATCGCTTTACCTTGACCTTCATGACCTTTACCTTCTCTTATTTCACACTCTCAAAACTTTTGCACAGTATCACAGATATTGTATGTCCTACAGTAAGCACAGAGTGTTCAGACCCAAGGTAATACTTCATGAAATGCGGCATAAATTGACCTCAGTCTGAGATGGGATTAGAATTCAGGGGTAACTTTTGTTACTGATGGCATATATCGTCCTTTTAAATCAAAGGCTCTGCTGTGGAAAAAAAAATTACATTGGCTTCCATATTTTGATAAAATAATGTGAAAAGAAAGGAAAGGATGCAGACATTTCACACACAAATTTCACAGCAATTAGGAAGAGAAAAACAAAAGCTTCAAGATGCCTAAAATGTATCATACTTACATTGAACTTAAGATCTGAGCATTACGTCAATGTTTCAATGTGTAATGCATTGTTTCTTTCAATTTAATTTACTGCTATAGTCAACCTTGCTTTAATACGTTGACCTCGCATAAGTCGAATAATCGCCTAAGTCGAAGGTCTACTCCACTCCTCTTCTCTTTATATTCTATTTTTTAAAATCAAATTTCAGTCAAATTTTCTCTAAGTCGAAGCTATTGATTTCACTCCAAATAGATTCGACTCAGGCAAGGCTGACTGTATGTGGCTAGTATGAATGCAAATTATACCCATCAGTGCAATTGATGCAATCAATATTTCCTCAGCTGGCGAGCTGAACAAACATTGAACTGGACTGTAGCACCACAATGAGAGACCATATGCATCAGCTGACCCAACTTGCTTCTTGATCTACAATCTGGAAGAGTGAATTACCGTTTGAATGAGCAAGATGGTCTCTGTCACCATTCACACACTCCCAAGGGTTTAACTTTGAGCTGGTTGGTGATAGATGCTGTTCACCACTGTCAGCTGTGCTACCCGTTCTCTGAGGGGCTTCCTGCTTGCGAATCTTTCTCACACCATATTTCTCCGAGCTCGCTGGTCCCTGACCCGTTTCCCCTTCCGACAATTTCTCGCCGTAAGCTTCAGAATTGGACATTGCGTCTGTCTGTATCATATCTCTGTTTGCTACGTCGTCTCCTGCAGCATCGTTATTGTCTTGTTCTCGGCTTGCTTGGGAAATCGCAGGCGGGGAAATGTCGTCAGCATGGAAGAGCGGCGCAAAATCCATGATGTCTGCAATGGGCTCTGGGGAAGCCATAGTCGGCGGTTGCTCCTGGATGCCGGTGTGGTGATGCAGTGGAGGCATCGCCATGGCGATGGAGTCCATGATGGTTGGACACTGCATCCTCGAGGCACTCTCCACCATCACCTCCGCCTCCCCCTGGGTGCAACCGTGGATCTGCTCCATGTGGAACCGCAGGTACATGGGCTGGCTGAAGGCCCGTCCACAGGTAGGGCAGTGGTGGTGCTTACTGCCCGAGTGAATGTGCTCGTGGGTCATTAGCCGGTACTGACTGTCAAAGGGATGGCTGCAGAAGCGACAGTAGAAGACGTCCTGTTTGAACGAGTCTCCATCTGGTCCAGTGCTCATTTCTGTCTCTTCCATACTGTCCTCAACACAGATATGAGAAAAAATATATTGTCAGCACTTCAAACACTAATAGCAGTACTTATTCACATTATGCATACTCATTCTAATATACACAGGACATTTTAAAAGTGCTTCACTGGAGATAAATTGACAATGTATAAGAACTGTTAGGTAAATCCTTAACAAGATTTGTGGAAAAAGGAAAGAGAGATGACTTTCAGTTATTATTTGAGTCTGTCAGTGCATGGGGACTGTCAATGTGTATTGACATGATAGAATTCAAGAATACTGGAGCAGCACATGCAAAGGCTTGTTCAGGTGAAGCATTGGGAAAGATGTTTTGATGAGGTATTTCAAGCTACAGAATTGATAAGATCACTGTATTTCAATATAAGAGATGTTTAATGTACTTAACCATAGATACGTAGCTCATTCAACAAAATGAGATCTCCCTAAACTAAGAAATTTCTTTTGAATAATTGTAGTGTGATTATAAGAAACAAACACTGTAAAAAGAAAAAGAACAAAGTCTGACAAAAAGTAGTTTTGCTCTCTTTGGCAAGACTTGGGAATTTCAGCAAAGTCTAGTAATAAAGCTACAGCTGTAAACATCATTAGCTATAAACCTAGAAAACTTAGTAAAATTCTAACTACATCCAAGCTACACATAGACACTCTTAAACCTGTTTGAAGAGTCAGAAGGACAGAAACAAGATTTTTGTGAAGATAAATTAAGCTGCCCATGATTCAACCATAATGCCTTTCACAATGTAGATCTACAAATTCGACCGACCAGCGGCGGTCATATGTAGAAACCTACATGTATGCTTTTGCGTGCGGTCAAAATTTGGTACAGGAGGTCGAATCTTGGTGCTGATTTTTTTCAAGTCTGTGAATTCGGGGGGGGGGGGGGGGTCATTGAGTCAAGACTCAAGCACTAAATATAAAAATAGTGGTATGTAACTTCTATTAAATTTTACTGTAAAACATGAAATTTTAGCAGCATGAAATTTTTGCGAAGAGCCTCTGGAATTCAATGCATTTATAATACTCATAGTGTATATGTAGAAAACAAGAGCCTACGCATGCATTTTAATTTCGCGAATCTTGGCTCTCGCGAAATTCGCAAAATAAAAATGCATGCGAATATTCCTCGTTTGCCGACACTGCACAGCACTGGACACTACTACTGTTGCATGTATAATCTTGTTGTGTCTCATTGAACAAACTCGGGTTATAGAACATCTAATGGTAATGTGCCCTAGAATTCTAGATCTCGTCCTATAGACTAGAAAGAATAGATATAGGCCATTATTCTAGGCCTAACTTGTTAGTTCTTCACTCATTAAATTTTTTCTTAATTTTACTTGTTGTATAGTAAGGGTACTAGGTCTCGCGCAGGGACCTAATGATCGCGCATAGCGTAACTGCGTATAGAAAGCGATATTACGCGTAGGACTAAGCGCAAAATTTGCCGATACGCCCATGGAATAAACATACCTGACTTACCGCTCAACATGAGAAGGAAGCAGGAAAGAAATTTTGATTTCCAACAAATTTTCCACTAAATTTCCAATTTTTTACCTTGTACAAAACTACCTTCCCTTAAAATCTGTTCTAAGGATGTTGTAGCCTAGACGTGTCGTCTCGCTTGTCTCGTTCGTAGTCGATAGAATTCGTAATTTGTTCGATCGATCGTTTACCACGTGACGTCATCATACACAAGAACAATGTATGCTGCCAGCTACGCTGAAATACTGTTAATAAATGTTGTTTTAAGTCAAATTTTAACACAACGATTATAATATTACAAAGGAATAAATATTTCAGTCTATCGAAGTTGAAGTGTGATTTCAATTTGAATTTGCTTGTGATTTCTTGCGCTAACTTGTGATATATTTGTGACAGGGGAGGGCCATAATGATACTGAAGAAAACAAATTAGATGAGAGTGTGACAAATGGGTGACGAAAATGAGAGGGTGACGAATGGGTAAGCAAACACACAAACACACACACACACACACACAAAATATAATTTGGATTATGTTCATATTTTACTATTTTCCATTTAATGTTACGTGTTTATTATTGGTTAAAGTGATTAGAAATATTGTAAGAAAACTTTATAAATGAAAATCATTAACGATTATGAAATATCAATGATGAAAATAATGATTATAAGAATGATAAAATGATGATGGTGGTGGAAGTGATAATAATAATAATGAAAATGATAATGATGATGATTATGATGATCGATGATGGTGGTGGTGATAACAGTAATAATGATAACAATAATAATAATAGTAATAATAATAACACATATGATAATAATAATAATAATAATAATAATAATAATAATAATAACACATATAATAATAATAAGAATAATATACACAAGTTAGGTAAAACTGCTGTTGCTTAACAGGGACAAATTTAATATCAAGTGAAAAAATATTCTACGAAAGCCGGAGCACGTTACAGCCGCAGAGGGGCAGACACTTTCACGTATGAAACTACAGAGGGCAGCTGCGCGATCTTTACATACCCCGAGAAATTGAACGCAGAAAAAAAAGTCCGACATACAAACGGCAACAGCGCACTACTCCGTCATCGTATCATCAGGAGATTCTGGGAGGTGATTTTTCTGCATTTTCGTGATATTCATTGAGAAATTCAGGTACGATTATGGAATAACTTCTATTATAAGAGCATTTCAAATTTTCGTGCGCGATATCTAGACCCCTCAACCATACTGAAGTAGTGTCAATGATGACATAGTTTTGTAGGCGTGGGACTGCAATAATAAACCTTCGCAACTTCTCTAGCAATGAATGGATTTCATTACTTTGAAACAGCTTAAATTGCTGATTTTACAAGGTCATGGAAATACACTGTGCAATATTGGGCACACCCAGAAGCCACTTCTTAGCGATCTATAACATACAAAACAACAAATAAAAGAAACTTACATTATTACGAGAAGGAAACTCCTACTCGTAAATAGCCAACGCCGACCGCTTGGGGTATGCTGCCCTCTACGCTTCCAACGCGATGTCGGAGTCAAGCCCTCGTCAATCTCTCCTCCACGAACCCGTCCATACTCATATGAATTCTGATAAATAATAATGCCCATAGACGTACTAAATGCACAGGCCTCCAGGTTCCCGCACACAGAACATGTTACTAATACTCTTATAAGGTTAACAGTATTAGAGATCTTTCTGTATTCTACGCCTATCTTTTTCCTTGTTTGTTTGTTTGTTTGTCAGTTTCTTTTTTGTTTGTGGGGGGGGGGGAGTTTGGCGGGAGGAATGCATATCAGAAAATCTTCAGCGGGAGATCCACAGCAGTTTTAGCGGGAGAAATTAAAACTCCATCTGGGGAGCGGGATATTTTGTGAAAATGGCATCAGATCTCCTGTCGAAAACGGGAGAATCGGAGTCTGTGTAATAGTCTGCGAAATGAACAAAAATCGGTCATAAATAATTTTGGTACAAGGGTGTATTGAGAATGATCTACTTACATTTCAGACCTTTCTGCTCGGCGGGAAGTTAAACTGTCTTTTGTTTTGTTTTGTGTTGTGCTGTTTCTCATGGGTTTGACAGGAGGAAGTGATAATTAAGTTTATAGGCATGATATAGGACTAGTTTTGGAACTAATGCATGGCTAAAGGCTACACTAAAGAAACTCTGAGATGCCGTTGTCATAGAACAGTTGAGTCCGGGTTTACACCTTTGAAGAGCGCTTATAGTGATAAAAAGCGTACGGTGTAAAAGGGATTGTACAGTTTCGGTTAAAATGGGGCTTCAGGTTTCCAACTTTTTTTAAAATATATTTTTGAGATAATGAGAAATCTCTTATGAAAATTAATATGAAAGAGCATAATATACAAGGAACTCAAAGTTTGATGAAAATTGTTTTTAAATGGCTGAGATATAGCTAGTTCACAAAAATTTTTGCACATGTGCATAAACGAAGGTCACTTGAGAATGTTTAAAAGAATCCTAAGGAAATCTCCATCTAAAATAGTTTAGTGATGTCTTTCACACTTGTTGGAATGCAGTTAAAAAGGATTCATCAACAATGATTAACAAAAACTCGCTATAATAGGGAATACAGTTTAGAGATAGACAGACAGACGAGACAGACAGATAGATAAACAGAGATGAATAGAAAATAATAGATATATAGAAATAAATAGATAGAGAACGATAATAGATAGGAGTAAATAGATGATAGATAGATAGATAAATAGATAGATAGAGATAGATAGATAAATAGATGGATAGATATAGATAGGTAAATAGATGGATAGATAGATAGATAGATAGATAATAAATAATTAGATATAGATAGATTTGATAGATAGATAGATAGATAGATAGATAGATAGATAGATAGATGGATGGATAGATAGAAAGATAGATAGATGGATGGATGGATGGATAGATAGATAGATAGATAGTTGGAAAGATAGACAGATAGATAGATAGATAGAAAGATAAAGAGATAGATAGAAAGATAGATAGATAGATAGATAGGCAGATAGGCAGATAGATAGATAGATAGATAGAAAGATAAAGAGATAGATAGAAAGATAGATAGATAGATAGACAGATAGATAGATAGATAGATGGATAGATAGAAAGATATAGAAAGTGATTAGAGGAGACGGATAGATAAGGATATGATTCATATAGATACTAAGATAGAGAGAGAGAGAGAGAGAGGGAGAGCGACAGCTCAGTATCATTGTAAATGTTCGTTTCTCAAGAACGTCCGTGCACTGATAGCCGCTTCTAACAATAATCCATTATTGATGAGCCGAAACTGTTGGAAAATAACTAATGTTCATGGTAAAGTCACTAAAGTGTTACTCGTTCACCATTTGGGATTGGCCATTACCTCTCAGATTTCTTAATGCGGATGAGCCGCGTGCATAGGTTAGGTCAGAGCCAGTATGCATTGGTGAGCCACTTACACTTTGTCATTCGGTTTTAGTCTGAAATAAATTCATTAAAAGCTTAAACGTGATTTTCATTGTTCGAGCAATGAAAATTATTCTTATATTGCCAGAAAGCATGGCAGAAAATGAAAATGAAAGGGTTTACTAAAGGTGTGTTTCAGGGGGCACGCTTGTCAAAGGACGCGAGGCTACCACACTAAATTTAGTGTGTCAACTTTTTCTTTTCTTTTCTTTTCCTTGTGATGATGGAAATAAACTATTAAACTATTGAAACTTGAACTTGAAACTTGAAATTTACTTATAAGTAAATAAAGATCAATGTATAGATATAATTATATTGAAAATTTCGAATGAAATTGAAAATTTTTAGACAAGAAAAGTGTCTTTATTGTTCATTTTGGTCTATAAATAATTGATTAATAGTTGTTACAGGGGTTAAATGGAGGGGGGGGGGGGGGGGGCTTCCAGCGCCCTTGTTTAAGGGGGATGGATAGATAGGTAGACAAAAGATAGATAGATAGTAAGCAGAAGAGATAAAATTTTGATGGCTCGATGAAAAGAACTTCCTCACGATTTCCTCCTCACATTCGAATGCTGAAATAATCAATAATAACTTTTAAGTATTCTCTGGTACAATATCGAAAAGAATATATTGTTTTACAATCATGACAGTAGTACTACCAAACAGACTTTCATTCTAGTCACATTGAGTAATCTTAATTGATGATGATGATAAAGATGGTAATGATTATGGTGGTGATGTTGCTGGAAGCAGGTGCGACATTGACCACACAAAAATGATGTACGACAATAAAAGCTATTGACAACATCAGTAACAATAGGGGGGGGGGTACTCAACATGTAATGGACCACAACTACAGTAACTATTTAAGATTACACTACTACTACTTCCACTTTACCTACTAGGCCTACTACTTCTACTTCTACTACTACTACTACTACTACTACTACTACTACTACTACTACTACTACTACAACTACTTCTACTACTACTTCTACTACTACTGCTACTACTACTACCGTTGTTACTACTACTACTGCTACTACTACTACCGTTGTTACTACTACTACTACTATTGATACTACTATTACTAAGTAACTATTCTACTTCTGCTACTGCTACTACTACTACTATAACTAATACTGCTATACTATTACTTCTACTACTGCTACTACTACTACTACTACTACTACTACTACTACTACTACTACTATACTACTACTGATACTACCATTACTACTGCTGCTGCTGCTACTACTACTTCTACTAATTCCACTACTATAACTACTACTACTACTACTGCTACATGTACTATTACCCCTACTCGTGATGGTATAACTACTTCTGCAAAATATCATAATTGTACTACTACAAATGATGAGAATGATTATATGATTAATCCATTAATAAGCGCACTATCCATATGACGCATTACAACGGAATCATTTATTTACTGAAACAAGTGAGTTTTTAGATGTAAAAGAGCAACTGATGGTGATACAACAATGTGATAATGACCAAGGTGATGATGATGAATACAGTAATAAAGCAATCAGTATTGATAAAGCAATATCAATCTACGTGTGACGTTTTCATGGAAATTTAATTGTTCGAAGAGACAATAGACGTATATTCACTAGTATACTATCACACTCACCTCTCCCGTACTTTCCGTATTGCATTGCTATTGTCATGATTGTTATCGTCATGATCACTTTTCCGTTTTTCTCAGAAGACACTAGACCGTCCTTCTGAATGCATTGAAGCGACGGATATTGACATTACATGAAAAGTAAAGTCATTGAAAGTACATTGAACACCTACTTGTCTGCGAGGTCAGCATCTACGCACGTTTCTTGCAGTATAAACTCGCAGGTTCTCGTATCAACGATTTAACTTTAACACCAAAGAGACGTGTATCAGGTGTGTGTATTTCTATGAACATACCTTTTCAAGGTTGTAGATGATGACTGTATAGACGATAACAGGGGAGGATCCAGGAATTCCGTAAAGTTGAGACGCCTTTACAAAATTAAAGGGGGGCGCACGCTCTCCCCTATTTTTTTTTTTGTCTTTTTACTTCTTTTGTTTTAACCAAAAAAAAAAAAAAAAAAGAATAAAGAGGGAGCGCGCGCCCGGTGCCCCCCCCCCCCCGATCCGCCACTGCGATACTACATCAGTGGGGTAAAAGCTAATTAAGATGGACAGACGGACAGCCAGACAAACAACAAGGACGCTCAGCTATACATTAAAAGACACACGCACAAACGTCCGTGTGCTAAAAATCACACACCACGCACACACGCACACAAATAACCAAGTCACCTTTACTTTACCGATGCCGAAATGAAGGTCGCTCATCATGTCCAACTAAATTACTTTATTGGAGCATCTATTCGAAGGAAAAAAAAAAACAATGAGGAAGAGGGAGGGAGAGGGGGAGAAAGAAAGGTATGAGGGAGAAAGAAATTAAGAAAGAAAGAAAGAAAGAAAGAAAGAAGGAAAGAAAGGAGGGAGGGAGGTGCTGCGGGCCTTTTCTGAATCTTTCCACTTTCCTATATAGAGAAAGTCGACGGCAGTATATTAAAGTATGAATCATTCATCTAAGATGTCATGTCGATGTCGTGAGAGAATCGGACATCCGTAATGCGAAATGAAGCAAGCAAGCGTATCCTAGGACTAGTGGGGAAAAGTTTACGTCACAATGAGGAGGAAAAAAAAGTATGAAGGGTGTTAGTTCAAATCAGACTCATTGGCAACATTACTCAGGATTGGCATTTGAAATAGATGTGAAAATCACTTAAATGATTGCTTCAATTATGTTTTATACAAATCGGCACAAACCAAGTATTTTTTTTTTTTGTTCGTTGCGAAGATTTGCATTTTAATCTTATACCAATTTTCTTATTGCTCATAAAACACACTATCGATGAGCAGAACCAAACCGATTTCAAAAGGTCCCATTAAGAAAATAACATCAAGATAACAAGAGTCCTTCGTATACATCTGATACGTGTTTGTATACAACATGTACAGCAGCCTAAACTCAAATTTACCATGGTTCTACTCATAAAAAGACGCACTACATCGTAATGTCTTATTTAAAGGGAGTGGAGAAAAAAAAGACGGTGCAATAATATTGCAAAAGAAAATAAATATAAGATAAAGATGGAAGGTTATCTATACAAAATTTCCATTACCATTGTTATCATTACAATCATCTAGGTAATATCACTACTGTAGAATATCATTAATTTTCATTTGATGTTATTTAGGATATCATCATGCTCATCTGATCTGGAATTAGATTTGTGATTTTTAATTTGAGAAACACAGACAATATTGACAGAATTACATGCTTTTTCTTATAATTGATCTCAACGTAATTTACACTGGGTTGTTGTTCTTTTTTAAAATTTATTCTCCATGTCTATCAAAGTCAAAGACAACATGGCTTGCACTTTTCCTTTAAGTTTGATCGCATCTTCCTACCCATATCGAATTATAAACGTGATTAGCGCACTCATGGATAGAAAACAAATGAACAAACATGAGGTTCTTGTAAGGTAGCCACTTTTATTGGATGATGGTCAATCTGTTGTCCTGCTTTTAATGACTGATATTTTGCATCAGTACAACTCTCATCAAAAGTTCTATGACCACATTTTAATCCTTTGTGACTGCCATGCCATGACCTGCGAAATGAGGCAGCCAAGGAGGGGGTGGGGAGGGGGGGGGGTGGGGGTAGATGGGAAGAGGGTACCATTTTTTGTGCGTATACCAATTACTCCATATTCACATCCTCTGCTTTTTTTTTAATCGGTGGTAATACTGAAAGAGTAATGATACCATGATATGAATACTGTGGTATCATTATTTTAGTAATATCAAATACAAGATGGAAAAGGATTTCACACGTTGTTGTATGACGTAGTCTGTGACGTGACAACACAATATTCAAGGGTAATGTATTTAAGTAATTGAAAACCCACGAAAACAATCAAAAAGTTTGATGACAAAAAGTGTTAACTCCACTAATTTGAATTTGAAAATTTTGAGATTAAAGCCGCATTAAAACATAAAAAGATTGTATAGATAATGGGGTGTTTTTCATCATAATTTTAGGAATATTCCTTGTTGTACAGCACGAGATCGAGTTATCACTGGAAAGGTTTTAATTTGTTCCATCTAATATAATGGACTTCTTTGGGATGTTTGAAAATGGCACTTAATTCTCTCTCTCTCTCTCTCTCTCTTTGCAATCAAACTCGCCAATTGGTGTTGCCGTCACTTCTAAACGAAATTGCAGAGCAGCATACCTAATGTATGCTCGCCATTGACCACGCACAAAATTATGATGTATCGCTGTATGTATACATGAAATGGATGTATCCATGCGTTATCTGCGTGGAAACCGACAGTTTTGTATCGTATTCATTATGAAAAAACAACAACAAGAAAAGAAAACAAGGAAGGGCTGTATTTATTTCAACACTTCGTATGCATGATTCCTCTCCTCTGTTGGCAGTGAATAGTATTCCCTGTCGAACCAAAGCATCTACTGCTTAAATTATTCAAAACATTCGGCGCGTGCCTAAGTAGCATGCAGACAATTCCGAAACACTTGACAACATATTCATGATATAAAGCAGAAAAAAAGAAGCCAAACACCCCTTGTCCAGATCACTCATCGCTAGTCTTTCTTCCAGGTTTCCTGTTTGAAATCGACAACACAAAGATCATCTCAGTCTTGTCTGACAAAATGCTCTCGAAAGAGCCGACGCCACTCACTCTGCCACTGGGACTGTTTCCCCCAGACTAGCGCGATCTTCAAAAGGCGTTAATACTTTGCGTGGCCTGTCGACCGCTGCTAACTCATGTGATTGCTGGCGATGTGGTTCTTAGTGATTTCGAAGACATTTCACATGGCGACTTTGCTTCTTCTCGTTACCGCCTCATGAGGCCGAAAGCGCTATCAAATAACCTTGAAACAGAACATTAAACGACAATGGGCGAAAGAGAACATTACACCTGTAGAAAGAAACAGGGTGAGGGATAGCCAGATAGGTAGGCAGGTAATTAGGTATAGATAGATAGATAGATAGATAGATAGATAGATAACTAGCTAGATAGATAGTCAGACAGATATAGGCCTAGATAGACAAGTATATATATATATATATATATATATATATATATACAGATAGATAGACAGAGAGATAGAGAAAGAAAGAGATAGATAGATAGATAGATAAATAGATATTTGTTTTGATTTGATTTGATTTGATTTATTGGTTTCTGTATCATTGAACATGCACATTCATGTACATACATAAGCATAGATTATGTTGTTTACAGAATATTTGTTTTCTTCATAGGTAGATAGATAGATAAATATAGATAGATGGATAGATAGATAGATAGATAGATAGATAAATAGATAGATAGATAGATAGATAAATAGATAGATAGAGTAAAGAGTGAGAGAGGGGAGAGAGGGTGGAGACCTGAGTAGATATTGATTACATTTTGTATTTCATGAGTTAGATGTCATCCTGAGTTTAGCAAAACCTTGTTCTAGAACAAATTTTTGAAAAGAGGGAACACGTAAAAAAGAATACTGACATTTCAATTACAAAGCATTCATAGACGGCAGAACATGATGAACGCACACATACACAAGCACACACACAACCCCCACACACACGCACGTATAAATGCAGACACATTTATTCATATGCATACTCATCTTTCAAACCCTTTCCTGAAAGTTACATAATACATCGTTGCATAATAATAAGAATGATAATAATGATAATAATAATAATAATAGTAATAATAATAATACTAATAGTAATAATAATAATAATAATAATAATAATAATAATAATAATAATGATAATAATAATGATATTATTAATAATAATAATAATAATAATAATGATAATAATAATGATATTAATAATAATAATAATAATAATAATAATAATAATAATAATAATAATAATAATAATAATAATAATAAAATTAATTATAATATTAATAATAATAATAATAATAATAATAATAAAATTAATTATAATATTAATAATAATAATAATAGCTGGTTTTTATATTGACCGAAAGATCAGTCTGTATCTGGCCGTCGGGGAATGTTCCGCGGAGACTGCGTCTTGCTTCACGGATCCCCTCCGTCTACGGAGGAGAGCGATAACGTGAAAAATATAAAAGACTCCTCCGGACAGATAGATTTTTCTGTCTAGTTTTTATATAGCACATTTCACACTTGTTAAGTATCTCAATGCGCTTTACAGACTATTATGACCCCGGTCACTGGATTCATTATTTCCAACCAGCACTAACAGTGCTCATTCTCCACTCCCTGGGGAGCATTCCAGCCAGTCGCAGCCATTTTACAGGCGCGCACATGCTGATCAACCAACATAAGCTGTCTCATCCTACCGGGTAACCATTTCATACATTATACTCCTGGGTGGAGAGCAGCAATGCCTTGCTGAAGGGCAAACGTGTCGGGCTTGGCATGGGCTCGAACCCACGAACCACACCACGCTCATGTCGTTCACAGACGAGCGCTCTTATCCACTCAGCCACGATTTCTTTTTCTTTTTTTTTTGGGGGGGGGGGGAGGGTGGGTAGGCTCTATTGCAGAAATTATTTCGCCGAATGAGCTGCAAGATTGCATTCAATATGAGTCAATACTGCAGGATACTTGAGGTACTGATAATTTTGCGGTCACTACCAAAAGATCTACGAACAACTCCATACGCAAAGAAACCATAAGTACGTGGTTTATTTCAACCGTCTATTTGATACGCTAAGTCACAAGGAAAATTCGGTCACACAACAGATACACTAACAAGTGCAACACATACACTATGGCGTTTATTTTTAACCCCATATCAATTTTCAAAGTTTTTTTCACATATACCAGACACACTGGTAATGCGTATTGCAGCTGAGATTTTCCACAGTGAAAACATTGTTAACAGTACTTTGAAGAGTATTCATACAGCCAAAAGATTCACCTCCCTGGTCCATGCAAGACATCGCCATAACAGAAAGCTTTAATAACATTATGCTCCGCGCTGCTTTCTATTTGTTTTGTGTGTTTTGCTGTTTGAACAAAATACGCATATGCGATAAGTACCTGCGATGACAGACGCTGAAGACTTCTTAACATTGCATATTTTTACCACGGTGGAATTAATTTTGACTTTTTTTAAAAGATTTTGATTCATGTCCTGTTGTTTCACGGGTAATAGGAAAGGGTTGCTGGTTCGTCTCACTTCCAATGCTGTTACCTATAATGTTGCACTGCACGCGGATGGGAACAGCAACACATCGCAAATTATTCTCCGCTCCAGGGACACATTGCAGTGATGGACGTGACATAATCAATCAGCGACGCGTGTATCCTGATCCTGGCAAAACCGGAACAGAGGCGAATGTGCAGCATCAGAGAGGATATAGGTGGAGTGGATGGAAACAAGGCAAGGCAATAAAAAAGAAAATACATACGAGCGGTTTGAAACGCATGATCCCCCAAAAGGACAAAGCTGGAACAAGGTAGGCCTTGAGGGAGGCTGCCGGACACACAGACATCTTGGAGCACTGCTAACATGTTAATGTGGAAACATGGAAGATGCGATTGTAAAAGTAACTCCTGTTTCATTTTGTTGCTTTGTTGCTGCTGTGCCCAGTGTCCCATTTACTTAGCTTGTTATTAACAATCGCTGAAACAAACCCTGCACTGTTGGCCTATTACAGCCTTTCTGTGTGAGGCAATATAGCCCTGTTGCTATAGTTTCTTGGTGAAAGAAAACTGTGCAATACAAACATTTTCTTTCAACATTCCAACATCTTATCGTAATGTATCTATTACGGGTTTGCTATCCCTATTGAACTACTTCTGTGTATTTTGTATACTATTTCGTTTGGATTGCGCCCCTTACTTTCTTTTCTTAGATTTTGATTTATTTGTTTTACACGTTGTACACCTAGACCTATACCACTATACGTGAAGCCGGAAAAAATAAGAGCAAAGGGTATTTTTTTTTTCTCCACACAGCTTAGTTAGGAAGAAGGATGTTATTGGAAATAAAGTGAGCGAATTAAATTGAATTAAACACATATGATAGAATGTCTTTGTGTGATCTACTTACCCTTGTAGGCATGGCCATTCTTCTGATCTTGCTGCTCCCTATCCCTACCCTCCCCCGCCATAGACACACTGCATTATTCACACCGATTCCACATTAGTGTCCTGTCCATTGAAACAACGGCAATGTAGTCGATTTGCGCTTCCGATCTTAGACACATCTATCATGTCTATGTCGTTTATCATGATCATACTAGTTTTCTTACGGCTATTTTCGTGATTGCTTTGCTTTAATATCAGTTAGATATCACACGATAAATACAGTGACTCTTTGTAGAATCGGTGTTTCGTTCTTTTTTGTTTGTTTGTTTGTTTTTTTTTTACACACACACCCCTAAAGTAGAATCATTCAAAAGGCTGAGACCTGTATACTCTCTAAAAAATCGAGTGAATATATTCACTTTTAAAGGAGTGAATACAAAAAAAGAGTTCGAGTGAATTTTGAGTGATCACTCCAAAATCTTCGAGTGATCCCTGAGGTCACTCCAATATGAGTGAAAATGAACATAAAATTATTCACTCAAAATTCACTCCAATTTCACTCTAAATTCACTCTTTTTTGCATTCAATCCTTTAAGAGTTAATATTGAATACCGGTTAGTGATAGGGTTAGAGTAAAGATTACGATTAAGGGTAGGTTTAGGGTTAGAATTAGAATTTGGGTTAGAAAAGGAGAATGATCTGCATGGGGTAATTGTTCCAGGGGGCATTTGATCTAGAGAACCCATCCTGGTTGTGCAGAAACAAAACACTACCACGGATATCTCGGGGTAAAGGTATACTTTCAAATTAATGCTTCGAAGGCACACCCAAACATCTGCGTTTAAAGGAAACCAAAGCCCACATAGTGAATTCAATTGAAGCTGCAATAATTAGTGGAACATTTATCAGTGAAAGTATTAGGAAAATCGGACAATCGATTTAAAATTTCCAATGAATTTTTAAACTTTTGATGCCGTCGTTGTTGGATCAGAAGACAACTACATTTCATGACGTCATGGACAACAATATAAAAAAAAATGTAAAGAAAAATAAACATGATAAGATTTCCATAGCTTAGTGAACGAACACGTTCATTAGCTAAATCAATAATATTACCATGAACGTATGTCAGTAACAAGTCCATGAAATGTGTACTTTTCATGAAGGATTAAATTTAGTAGAATGTTCATTATATTTTCTTTCGTCCAAATGACTTCATGATCTGTAGTTATTCTTGTTTTTCAGCAATGTTGGCACTAAAACTTAAAAAATTAATATATATATATATATATATATATATATATATATATATATATATATATATATACATACATACATTAATCGATAAAACAATTTTCCTCAAACTTTCGCTGATATGTTATATTGATGCTTTCACCTAATCTACATACATAATTTAGGTCTTGCTTTTTTTCTTGCTTTTTGTGCAAATTAGTCATATGTGCACAAATTTCACATGACTTGTATTTTCTGTGGGCAGGAAATTAATTTGACACACATGAATGGTTAACTGTTAGTACAACTGTTAGTACTGTTTCCCCTGTCAAGAATCGACTGTGCTTTTTGTTATCATTGTTGTTGGGCTTTTTCATTCATCGCGTGCTCAATTAACGCCTCCACAATTTGTTTAATAGATCCCATACCTCTCCTCATCTCATCAACCATACCAGATGAGATTATAATTTTTACTGGGAATTATATCGTTATTGACAAGTTTGCGGGGGCGTCTCGATACAAAATACTTCCTCTTATAACTGAGGAGTTCCTTTCCAAGAGGTGCTAAATCCGTTTTTGATGCTAAGGAGAAAAACCCACCTTTTCCTCACATATAAAGAAATACTTCTACGTATGCATATTTTCTTGCAGTAACTTTACGTACCAGAATGTTGCCCAATAATGGGATAAATGAAAAGTGCCTCGGAAAAACCTACATGTCTAAACTGATTTTCAAGAATTATTATCATTATTATGATTGTTATTATTATCATTATTATTATTATTATTATTATTATTATTATTATTATTACCATTGTTATCATTATTATTAATATCATTATTATTATTATTATTATTATTATTATTATTATTATTATTATTATTATTATTATTTTTATTATTATTAATATTATTATCATGAAAGGCTGTATTGAAGCAGATATTTTTCGCTCATTGACTGTCGCATTTGTTCTGCCGAATAAAGTGAACAACATGACTCATAATAGACGTCTGACTCCCAACGTTCTTGGACTGCCATGAAAAGTAGATAGATCAGTGATGAATTAACAAATTACTGATGAAATTTAATGAATGAACAAAGACGAGAGGAAATAAAAAAACAACAACAAGAACAACCATATCGACTGCCTTTCTGAAACGAGCGGCAGCGTGGTTCCCAAATAATATCAAGGTCAGGTCCGATGAGATGTGGAATTGGTTGAGTTGGGTGGGATCCAATCGGAACCCACAAAGCCGACGATCCCGCGTGCGCCGGGAAAAAGAACAACAACAACAACAACAACAACAAATCGCTCTCTCCGTAAAACCAATTCGTTAAGCTCGATGCGCCTCAGTAACTCCTATTTCATGACGTCAGTACTAATCCAGTCATATTATTTTGGTGCATGGTTTGGCAATTTACTAATGACCCATCCGAGCAATATCCTCCACTTTTATTTTTTTTTTTGTGTCTGTCTGTATGCTTGTCTGTTTTTGTTTGTGTTGGGGTTTCTTTGCTTGATTGTTTTTGTTTGTGTTGGTTTTTTTTTGCTTGATTGTTTTTGTTTGTGTTGGGTTTCTTTGCTTGATTGTTTGCTTGTAATTCCCTTAGCTTAGGAGGGGGCGGGAGTTTGCACTTTATTACGTGCAGAGTGCAGGGTATATTCATTTCTGCATCTTAAAAAATCACGAATGCCCTATAGATGTATCCCCCAGGCTTTATTCCTTTGTCGTTGCAATTTCTCAGGTACCATGCTACGAAGGTGACTGCTTAAAGTCCCTAGAAATTCATCTATTTCTGAATGGAAAAGGCGCCTATTACGTAGGTACCTCCCAAGCTTAAAGGAAATCAAGGTCCAAATATAGATGTGGACTTAGTGAAAGCAGCAATATTACTAGAACACATCCGTGAAAATTTGAGGAAAATTGTACAGTCGATTAAAAAGTTATGGAATTATGAATTTTTGGTGCCATTATTGCTGGATAAGGAGACTTCTACACATTCCTTTTTTCTTAAATTGTTGTTTGACCCATCCAATCCCCTATTGGATGTAACCCATCCAATCCCCTATTTCGTCAACTAAAAACATTGAAAATTGAGGATCTTCACACCTTTCAAACTGCTGTTTTTATGTATAAATATACATTTAATTGTCTTCCAAAAATTTTTGATGGTTTCTTCACTCCAAATTCCACCGTTCATTCATATCCAACACGTCAGTCGTCCGATTACCATCTCGAAAACCCCAGAATCATTTTAGCTCAAAAATCATTAAAACATAATGGACCAGATATTTGGAATTCTTTACCCCCTAATTTAAAACAATGTACGTCGTTGAACATTTTCAAACGAGAACTAAAACACACCCTCATAATCCAGTATACTTCTGACATTTAAATATTCATACCACCTGGTGGTCAACAAACACCCTAAACAATGAGTTCACGGCCATAACTGAAGTAACATTCGCCTCATCACACTGATACACAAAATAACACTCAACGTACAAACCAAGATTCATCCCAACACAATGCACACCGCACTGCACCGCACGTCCTTCACACAATACTTCCCACTCAGTGAGTGGCAAGATTTTCTTTATGTATCTCTTTATTGTGCCCTTCGCACAATTACCCCCCACTCAGTGAGTGGCAAGATTTTCTTTATGTATCTCTTTACTTGGGGCCATCTTCCTCGTCAAGCTTAGCTTATGATGATGGTCCCCTGCATTTCATTTTTATCATTTCCTATTGCTTCCTTTCATTATTATATGATATTCGTTCTTGAAAAAAAGAAAATGTATGTAAGATCCAAACGTTACGAATATTAGCTGTGTAAATGACTATGTAAGTATTTTGTTGATTTGTTGATTTGTATTGATTTTGAAATGCAGAAATAAAAACTGAACTGAACTGAACGGAATAGCGGTCTCTTTATCCTGTAGTGATAGCACCAAAACTTAAAAAAATTACTTTTGAATGGATTGCCTGATTTTCCTCAAACTTTCATAATTGATTTCTCACTGATGTGTTCCACATATTGCTACTTTTACTCAATCCACACTTATATTTTAGGCCTTGGTTTCCTCAAATTCCTTTGTCACAGTGTGTCCGGTACAGCTGTGTTTCTTTGTTGCATTTTCTTGATTTGTCGTTGATTGATTTCTTGCTGTGATTGTATAACGAAGGTTTCAGCGTACAGAGATGCCAGTGTATCCTGCGCTTCATGCGCAGTGTAATCATAGATGTATAATGATAATCACCATGTTTAAATGACTGTATACACTGCAATGGAGAGTCTGCGATCGGGTCGCCATTTTGGCAATACATCTTTTAATTGACTAACGCACGCACACATTGGGCCCACAATGACGCTATAATCACTAGCTCTAAATTACCAAACACATTTTTTTTTTTTTTTTTTTTTTAAGTGGCACGTGTTAAAGGGCCCCTTAGGAAGGCGACAGTAAAATTATGCAGGCCCACGCGATTTCCCGCGAAATTTTATCTGCGACTTTGCATTTGGTGTCAATATGGTCACCAAGCATTACAGGCGATGGGGGGGGGGGGGGCGGCTCCCCTCCCAACTCATTCCTATTTCAGCGAATATGTTATATCCTTCTCATTCAGCGACGGGCATACCGAAGGAACAGAAGCTGGGTTAACATGGTCTCTGTCATTAACTTCTCATATTTAGATCACAGATTTCATTCCGATAACTCTATAGTCTCATATTTTCACCAAAACACCCAATAACAGAGAGCCTTCAGTGCTCTTCTTAGACCAGTACTCCATGGGAGGAGGTGTCGGTTCGCTCCTTGTATAATAACCATGCGCCAAAGTATCTTCGTACTCAAAACACGTTGGAGGGGTAAGGGCTCAACATTTTGCCACACCTACCCCTACTCCACAGCAATCACCCACGAAGGGGATACAAAAATATTGAAAAAAAAAGTGTTTTGTGGTCTTCTTGTAAAGTTACAATGCAAAATTGCAGAACTAAGTCCGTCCACTATAGTATTCATCATGTTCAGATCTTTTCTTTTTCTTTCCTGACAAAACAAAAATATGTAAACGTATCAAGAAATACATAATATCATGAGTTTTACATATCTATTTATACTTATCATCCTATATACAGTAAAGAAATAGGCTATCTGTCACACTAGTTCCTCGCAGGATTTGCTTATAATTAAACTTCATTTGTATAAATTTGTATCATTTTCAAAGCTAAGATTATCAGTTAAGTGTAAGAAAACGAGATTTCAGACGTAGCAAGTAAAAATTTACCGCTTGAATCTGAATTGAAGACCTGAATATAAGAACGACCCAAGTCCAATTTTTGGCCAAATTCAGTTTGACATGGGAAATTGTAGCTTTAAAATGCATAGACTCATCTTGTGTATTAATGATAAATCAGATAAAATTATCCCCGGAAGTGCCTGAAATGAATGAGTTGAATCTTATATCAATGTTAGAATGAAGGACTTGGGTCATTCTTACATTCATATTATAGCGCCCTCTCTCATCCTTCTCTCATCTCTATAGCAGAATATGATTCAAAGAACGACCTAAGTCGATCACACAAAATGGCCTCTCCACAATTAATGTAAATGTTAATTGTCATAATAGTATATGTTCTAATTGTTGTATACAACGTTGTCTTCCCATCACAGTTAAATAGAATATTATTGGACAAATAAAAAAGATATGAAGTTTTTTTTAAGTTTACTCGAAATGGTCTTTCATGGACTTGGGTCGTTCTTATATTCAGATACTCAATTATCGTGATCTAGGCCTACTTGGTAAATTTGGACTACGTTTAATTACCTCTAGAGGACAATAATTTCAAATAAAAATTCTTTAAAAAATCAGTACCTAACGAGTAGCTCAAAATAAAAATGATTACAATTGGAGGAGTATGCCCAATTCCCATCAAATATTGTTTTGTTAGCTTGCTTTTAGTACTCAGAACTCTGATCACTGCAATTGCTTGATTGAAACAAAATGATTAAAATATCCAATGAGACACTTCCTTTGAAAAGATATAGAATCATTGAGATCGATACACAGTCACAGTTCTTCTGATCTGCGGTAATTCTGTTGTTAATGTCGTGGATAACCCTAAAAGTTACGGAAAAAAATACAGTCACAAAAACGAGACATCACAACACAGATGGGTATTTAAAACGCTATTCGGGTGAGTAGGTTTTAAATGGTTATACGTAAAATCCTATCAATACTCGTCCTTGTACAGTGTAATCTACCGCAGATGTGTAACTACTGAAATGGTTGTGAGGAAAATGGCAATGCAACAAAGTAGCAGTATATAACAGCATAGCAACGCCAGTTGTTGTTGTTGTTGTTGTTGTTGTTGTTTTGGTTTTGGTTTTTATATTTCAGCCTTCATGCATTCTTGGCGTGTATTCACGTTAATTCCTGCATGCAAACACACTTCCTAGCATGAGTTACAAATTTCTCCGTTCGGTATTACGGACTGAGTTCACAGGCTCTTGATATTTAGCACATGTAGGTTTCATTATACAGCGTACTATACAACTTGTTTGAAGGTGTACTGACCGAATCAAAAGTGCGTTGCTCTGCTCAGAGAGTTTCGATGATGATGTGCCGTGTATGTGTGTGTGTGATTGAGAACATTTATGATGACACACACACACCATCACACACAGCCACACTGTTTGGTAGCAATCACACACCACATCCACATACACATTATACAAACGCACGCGCACGTCAGCGCACGCACACTATAGCAAATAAGGAGAAATGAAGTAGACTAACGATATTTTCAATAGGCAACAACTACCAGTAACTCGCCTCATGTTTATATGAATAATAACCAACTATGCGAATTGCAAGAGCTAGGTTCATGTGCTCCAGAACGCGTTCCTGAATCCATACACGTACAAGCACGCATGGGTACATGGGGATTTGACTTTCCTGATAGGGGCAAGCGGCGAGGTATAGAAGACGTGACATGGTGTACAAGTCTTTTTATCTGGTGCCTTCACCTTCGTGACCTCTTCGTATACGACTGACAACTAATACACATAGATAACAGCCAGGGGCGTTTGTTAAACTGTGAAGTGATGACGTCACCACCTCTCTTATTTGCATATTCATATCAACTGCTTCAGAACTTTCTTGAAGAAATAATACAACTTCACAATTGCATAACTTTAGGTATTGTTATCCGGGCTGTTTTGAAATTTTACATGTTGCTCTTGTAAAGCTTTATACACTTTATTTCGAGACTAACTTTTTCCTGGAGCATGTGACAACTTTCCTTTTAAAGGGACTGTACAGTACTGGTTGAGGTAGGGATTCATATTTTGAGCATTCCTAAGTGAGATAATGAAAAGCCTCTTATGAAATATGAAAGAGCATGTAATTTTAAGAAGGATTCAACGTTTATTTGATGAAAATTGGTTTTCAAATGGCTGAGATATCCAAAAAAGTGCTAATAAAAAAAGGCGACATGCCCCAACTTTATTAGTATCTCTTTGTTTCACCTTGTTTTGGGATATCTCAGCCATTTCAAAACCAATTTTCATCGAATAAACTTTTGATACCCCTAAGAACCGCATGCTCTTTGACATCCCATAGAGTGGTTTCTGAATATCTCACAAATCGTTAAAAGCTAAATCTTCACCTCGACCAGAACTGTACACACCCTTTAAAGGGGAAATCCAGTCCAAATATATTTTAGTCTGATTGAAAAAAAAAAGTAAAATCTTTCGAGTTCAATTGTAAAAATTGGACTGAAATCGGATGAAAAGCAAGGAAATAATGACATTTTGATATTTTGCTAATTTCCGCATAACAGTTCTTTTACAGTGGATAAGAATATGCAAATGAGTGAGCTAACGATGTCATACCCTCACAATTATCCATTGATCGCGTACCCCCCCCCCCCAAAAAAAAAAAAATGACGAAAATTCAATTGTTCTGTCATTGAAGTTTTAAGCATAATGTTATTCCTGGTTGAATAACTTCAGAATAGTGATCAGTTAGATATACGAGGATTTCAGCCTCGGGCATAATTGCGTTTGAATGAAAAACTGGAAATTTCAAAATTTCATGCTCACTTTGTCATTTGCATATTCATAATAACTGTTCAAGAACCGTTTCCCCCAAAAATAGCGAAACTTAAAATTGTTATAACTTCCTTATTTTTCATCCGATATCTATTAATATTATACGAGTGAACTCGTAATATTTTACTCCTTTCTATCAGACTAACTTATATTTGGACTGGATTTCCTCTTTAAGGAATCAATGCCGGGGGGGGGGGGGGGAGGGTGATGGCAATCCACCTGATCTCTCTCCAAAGCCATCCTCACTCTGGAATCCAGTATTAAAATTTGAAAGCATGAATAGACGTTACAAACTTTGAGATCACACATTATTTCTTTTGTTTTCTCCAATGTTTGCTGAAGAGGTTCTGCAATAATCTTTATTTCTATGCCATTATAACACAGCAGAATCAAAGAAGAAGTAGACCATTATCCCTCCATAAAAATTATGTTAAAAAAAAATCCAATGATATGCCAAATATGAAAATGGTAAGTATAAAATGACAGATGACGGCGATTTCGTGGAAAATAGAGGATGCCTCGGCTCCATTTCAGATAACAAAGCCTGCACCTGTAACAAGTCTATAAACATGCATCATTTTGCATATTGATAGAAAAAGGGGTCATGTGAAAAGGTTCATACCAATATTCCTCAACGCATGAACTATCAATCAAGGCATGTGACCAAAACGCGGATAGCTTCTCATGAACCGTCCTAAACCAAACTTGCAGCACCCAAAGCGCCCGCTAGTAATGGCGTCACGTACGCAAATTACGACCAAATTAAGCTGTTCCATTTTACCTTCATGTAAGCGGACAAGCTCTATACATCGTTATGAATACACGATCAAGTGGAGGCACCCTTTTTTATACACTCTGTATGAAATCGAGCGTAAGTCAGGTGCATGGTGTGTTCCATGCGGTAACCAGAATTATATGACTTTGCGCAGAAAGTGATGATTATGAAGACCGTGCACATAGAAAGGAGAATAACATCCAATACTTTACGTTCTCCTCGTCTTTGTCACTGGTTTTAACTGACAGCATATTGCAGCTGACAAAATCGTCGAGTGTATTTCAAGCTTGTATGTTCGAGAGAATAGAAGAAATGAATTGCTTCATGAACCTTCATACCTAATTACAAGAGAAGGCGGTTGATTAAGGTAAAGAGCAAAATATTTGAAAAAAGGCGAGGCTTTAAATGATATGGTTCCATGACATTTGCTCACGCTGCGAAAGAATATACTCCCATGAAATATCCGCACATTAAGTCAAACACAAACTCTACCCGCGAAAGTATAACCCTAATCCTAGTCAACCCAGTCAAGCACACTGCTTATTGAGGACTTACTCCCCCACTTTCACACATATGTCATCACATCACATCAAATCATAACATGACATGACATGACATCATCACGTTATACCACATAACATCACATCATATCAACATCACATAACATCACATCGCATCGCATCACATCACATCACATCGCATCACATCACATCACATGACTTCAAATGGCATGACATGATATGGCATCACAACATATACGATTTCATCACATAACATAACATAACATCGCATCAAAGCACAACATCACATCACATCACTTCCAATTCAATTCAATTTAACTTATACATTTATTGAAGTGATTGAAGTGATTAATTGATCTGCTTATTGATGACTTACTTCACTTCACATCACATCATATCACATCACATCATACCACATCACATCATACCACATGACATAACATTACATCACATCACATCACAACACATCACATCACAACACGTCACATCACATCACATCACATCACATCACATCACATCACAACACGTCACATCACATCACATCACATCACAACACATCACATCACAACACGTCACATCACATCACATCACATCACATCACATCACATCACATCATACCACATAACATAATATCACATCACGTCACGTCACGTCACGTCACGTCACGTCACGTCACATCACATCACATCTCATCACATCATATCACATCACGTACATCACCTCACCTCACATCACATCACATCACATCACATCACATCACAACACAGCACATCACAACACATCACACCACACCACACCACACCACATCACATCACATCACATCACATCACATCACATCACATCACATCACATCACATCACATCGCATGACATGACATCACACATGACATAACACACTACTATCCCATCACATCACACCACATTACATTGTATCCCATCATAATATGACATCACATCATATCACATCTTATAAAATCACATCACAACAGACCACGTAACATCACAATATATCAACAGCACATCACATTCAATTCAATTCAACTTATACGTTTATTAAGTAATAACAATCGTTCTGAAATACAATACAAATATTCAAAAATGTAATAACATCAGAACACACCCTACACTCTTGGAGAAATAGGTTCAGTTTTCCGCCTTTACCAGTGTCACCCTTGGAGTAGATTTACGGGTGTAACTTTATCACACTTTTCAGACCAGTTCACAACCTTAAAGGTGCGACTTTACACCTTTCTGATTTGGAAGGTGCAAATTGCACCCGTCAAGGTGCTTCCAGTGTAACAAAAGGTGCAAAGCTGAACCTATTTTTCTTGGAGTGTATCAAATTACATCACACTTCATTACATAACTCCATCTCTCGTTACATTACATTACCTGACATGAAATCACACGACATAATGTCGTATCATTTCATACCATAGCATTTTCATTCCATATACATTTCCATTACTCATAGCAGCCTAACCATAATATACAATGTTTTACATCGTATTTCTGAAATAAGAATGTATGGTTTCTTTTACAGTTTAAACAATACCATTGTGTTCCTATCACAATTTCGAGAATATTCGTCATTTATTATCACATCACATTTGACTTTTCATGTACATGGCGTTATATGCTATTACAATTTCCACGACATGTGTCTTACATTTCGACAAGTAGATTTCAAATTGAGAAGTCTCTTCATAGCGATAAGTGTGAATGTTTCCCCTAAGGATAACATGTGTTCTTATTTATTCCTTATATAACTCTTTCTGTACGGTTCATTAACTATTGTAAATAAAGTATGAGTCATGGATGCATCATTACATGTGTTTTTACGTATTTTATATCAGGGCTCATCATTGGCCGTAGCCGGAGTCCACTAAATCTTGATATCGGTCCACCAAACGTGTAATGTTATTGTGGTGGCCCGATTGGGCAACTATGGATTAAAAATAGACTGCTGTGTTCCCTTTATTTAGTGCCATTAGATTTCTTTTTCGAGCCACCAACATTTCAAATTCCATACTTTGATTATTGTAGTGGCCACAAGAGAACAAAGTTATAGTGCCAAGCAGTGTATGTACATACCTTGTCATACGGGGATGAGAACTATGCTTTTAAGTCTCTTTGTCTTGTGTTGTGTACTAATGTTCTAGCAGGGATCATTAAATTTTAATGTGTGGTTTGGAAGAAATTTCCTGTTCATGAAGCTTCCTCATCAGCTGGCCTGTGTTGAGGTCGTGTACCTACACGAATGAGGGTAATGGTAGTGCTCTCTCCCTCTCTCTCTCGACTGTGTTGTATTATTGATGCGCGCTCGCAGATCTTACATCACCTATACGTCCAATAGAATAATCCAACAGGCGGGAGACAGCGGGCGCGCATTGATGACAGCGTCGCGGTATTCCCATCCTACTCGCGCAATATCGTCGATTTATTCGCATTAATACTGCAGGGAGGGAGGGTTCAGTCGACTCTGTATCCGACCCGGTAGTGCAGAGGGGGAGGATCATTTGAACCGCATCTCGGACGAGGATTGTTAGCGAGTAATACCATAAAGCGCGAGGAAACCTACCGGACGAAAACCACGAAGGTAAGCGTTGACCTTGTTATCGTAATACCTTGTCTGTAAGATGCTCTGCTGCTCAAACCCATACACACACTTCTTTCTTTTAAACATAATTACTTACTTTGATTGTGACGAAAAGGAGTAAAAAACCTATGAAATCTTTTCTTATTTTGAAGATTGGATATATTGTTTGTTGGTTTGTTTCCTAGTTACACTCAAAGTAATTCCTATCAAAAATGATTTCCTTTCTATTAAGTGGGGGTTTACACGAGATATTTCAGCAGAAGTTGCTTAGACGTACCCACAAATTTGTGCCTCCTGGAAAGAAGAAGAATAAGAAGAAGTAGTAGAAGAAGAAGAAGAAGAAGATAACACGCATATAATAAAGGAAATCTTACTTTTTCGACAGTTACGGAATTAAACACAATATAAATAGGGACGAAAATCAATTGATACTCGTTGTCACCTCAACTGCTAAATCAGAGCAGTTTAGTGACCCATTTCATGATCAATACACTGATGAATGATAACTCAACTGAAAGACTAGAGACTAGAATCGTCTCTCTTTATAAGGTTTGTTGTTGGGCTCTAGCGCAACATGAACTTAACGGATGTTTAACGTTTCCCGCTATCTAGTTTCACACGAACTATCAATGTGAAATGTTTGCATTTTGTTCTCTTGGGAGATCTGAGTAACACCTTATATATTCGACCTTTGTCCAAGATTTAAACGCGTCTGCTTGTGTTGTTATACAAAAAGTATACGACATAAGTATATATACATACATATATATACACGTATATATCAACAAGAAATTGATTTACGGTTCATCAATACTTTATTGCTACTCCGAGTTTCACGCACCGGTTAGGGTGCGATCATCAGGCAAACTGATATTACAGGATAGAACCAGTTGCCTGATGATTGCACCCCAACTGGTGCGTGAAACTCGAAGTAGGAACAAAGTACTGATTGACTGTTTCAGTCATCTTCTGTCGTGTGTATACGTTATTACTATACGCTCTCCTAACTGGGCATTGCACTATATGCAGATAGCGAACCAAAGTATCATCCTTGTACACGCACATAATTCAGCGTCAAGTGAGGGATTGAGCAGACGAGGCAGTGGTGGCTGCGTGTATGACTTTTACTACCTGGCAACTCTATTACTGGCTTGTGGAAATAGGTATGATTAATGTTGATGTTTTTGTTGGGGGAGGGGTCATATATAGCACTGACCAAAACGGATCATGACTGGCAATATAAGATCGCAAGTGACAGACTGATACTAGTTTAATATGCTTATGATAGAAATGAGTTGCAGATCGCACATTCGAAAAAGAAGACTTCTTGCTTTGTGACTAGAGATATTCCAAGTGGGGATTAAAAGTTTCCAAATTGTTTCGAAATGGAACTTTGCAGAGGCGAATCATTCGTTAAAATTTTGCTCGGTATATCAGTCTATATGTAGCCCCCCCCCCCTCTCTCTCTCTCTCTCTTTCTACACACACACACACACACACACACACATATGTATGTATATATATATATATATATATATATATATATTATATATATATATATATTGTGTGTGTGTGTGTGTAGAAAGAGAGAGAGATGTATATATGTATATATATATATATATATATATATATATATATATATATATATATATATATATATATAGTGTGTGTGTGTGTGTGTGTGTGTGTGTGTATGTGTGTGTGTAACAGTACAGTGTATAAATGTATCAAACGTCCATCGTTTTAGTGTAAGCGATGTGAGCCGATGAACACGGAGCTTACAAAGTCACTATCAGGTACTTATAACATACCTCTCTTTCTCAATATATGATACCGCTTCCAGCATGCAATTTAAAGATGGGCCATCCCTTTTGCATTCCTTCCAAAATAGCACAGAACATGATACATTCCACCAGAATGACAAGACTATCGTAAAGCTTTAACATTTCTGTGATATTTGAAGGTTGTTTGCCGTTAGAATTCAAATAATGCACCAAATGCTCACCTTAACGTATTCTGTGTACGAGGCACAGCTGCATATACTAATCCTCCTGTGGTTGTAACGTGATACTTATATTTCGAACAAAAGATATGCATGTTAAAGCTGTCAGAAAGGAAGAATTCATTAGCTTCTTTTAGTATTATCTGTTGCAAATAACAACACACCACTTACATGAACTACATAAGTGCATCACACAGGTCTGTAAAACTAGACTTGTAGGTTAGATTTGTATTTCATTTTCGTAATACGAAATAATTATTCGAATCTTAACGGTCAGTTTAATTCAGCAAATAAAGACCCTCTTGAGTTCAAAATTTCCAGGAGGTTTCCAAATAGTGTTTCCTTTAATATCTAAGTGTTCTCACCAAATTTTCAACAATTTGCATGCAAAAGGGATGACCTTTAAAATAAAAGAGACAGGAAAGAAACTGTAAAGCTAAAGGTGTATTGAGACGGCTTGTCATTCGGCAGACTATGGTCATTCCGATATGGCTGCCCGAGGATGGTGGAACCATCATCACTGGTCCCTTTTCTGAGTATAGTGATATCAATTTTTGATTTGACGAGAGGAAGCCTCCCAGGGTAGGATATATTTAGGAAGAGAGAGAGAGATAGAGACAGCAAAAGAGATAAGTATATATCCTCATAGGGTTTTATGAAGTCGTATGACTGATAGGCAGCTCGAGCCGTGATCTTTAAAGCCAGAAATAGAGTGGTCATTATGGTTTTGCACTAGAGATACCCCTGGATATATATATATATATATATATATATATATATATATATATATATATATATATATATATATATATTGAGTGTGAAAGGTGAGTTTTCAGTTGCTTAACCCCTTGTCCGTCTCATCTTAGTAGTGTGTAGGTGAGAGTAAAGAAGAGGCGGTAGACGTAGCTTTTGAATCCTCACAATTTGATTTTACTTCTCGAGCTTTCGGGCTCTGCCCTTTATCAACACTGAGGACAAATCGGACAAATACATAACATGGATATTATATACAAAAAAAAATAATGATGGTCAAGACAATAGTAAAAATAATAACGACAATGACAGGTTATTATGGTTAAGAATGCTATGTATGTGCTCTCTTCTTTTTTTGTGCCTATGTTCAGTTTATTCATACATACACTCCTCAGTTCTATTACTATTATGATTTTATTAATTGCCGTTATTGTTTATAATATGGCTGTGTGTGGAGATTTGCAAGTGTGTATCTGCGTACATAATTGTATCTATATGTACATGTGTGTGCGCAGATGTTTAGTTATACGTGTTTGTACGTGTTTATATGTATGCTTGTTTGTGATTGTATGTGGGTATATTATATTATGTAAGATTGACGCATATATACACTCATATTAGTGTTGTTATTTTCTGCTATCTCTGCCTCTATAATTGTCGTTATCATTTCACTATTGTCTTGACCATCATTATTATTTTTTGTACATAATATCCATGATATATATTTGTCTGATTTGTCCTCAGTCTTGATAAAGGGCATGGCCCGAAAGCTCGAGAAGTAAAATCAAATTGCGAGGATTCAAAAGCTACGTCTACCGCCTCTTCTTTACTCTCACCTATATATATATATATATATATATATATATATATATATATATATATTCATATATCTATATCTATATCTATATCTATATCGATATATATATATATATATACATATATTCATATATATATATATATATATATATATATATATATTCATATATATATAATATATATATATATATATATATATATATATATATATATATGTATATATATATATATATATATATGTAGTTGAGACAATGTAGATAACAGAAGATGTCGCATGAAACCGGCAGAGTTGTGATGCTTTCGACCGTGGTCTTCCTCAGCTTTAATATCTGTTTGTGAAACGAAATATATGTTTTTGAGCATAACAAATCAGAACTCATAAACGCAATATATTAAATATAAGTTGAGCATGAGTTAATAGTTACATGACATACTTGGCAATATTTTTTGGCACTTTGCAACACATTCAACAATGTATAACTGTAAATGAGTGTATAGTGAGTATATGTAGCATACAAACATATCATACAATAAAAATTATCAAACATATATCATAAATAAACTAAATAATATAATTACCTGCTAAGCAGACGTTTGCGTTGCCTGGATGTCTTGTGGCTGTCTTGTGGCGGGATGTGAGAGGTCATGTGATATTGGGAGAAGGTTTGTGTGCGGTGGTGCCTGTCAGGCAGGAGCAGGGGTTTCATGCGACATCTTCTGTTATCTACATTGTCTCAACTATAATTTCACTTAAGATGACAGAGGCGTGCGGTAGGAATATCAGCATCATCACACACACACTATATATATATATATATATATATATATATATATATATATATATATATATATATATATATATATATATTATATATATATATTCATATATATGTATATGTATATTCATACATGCCTGTATACATGCGGTATATGTTTCAGGTTTTAAAGTGGCTGTATAGTATTGTTTGAGGTGAGAGTTTAGCTGTGAATGTTTTGTAAAGATATTCAGAAACCACTCTATGAAATGCTAAAGAGCATACAATTCTTAGGGGAATTGAAATTTTATTTGATGAAAATCGATTTTGAAATGACTGAGATATCCAAAAATAAGATAATACAGAGGTACCCTAATAAAAGTCGTGGCCTGTCACATTTTATCAGGATTGCTCTTTTGGATATCTCAGGCATTTCAAGGCCAATTTTTATCAAATACACTGTGAATTCCCCTCTGAATTGCATGTTCTTTCGTATTTCATAAGAGGCTTCTCATTATCTCACAAACACAAGTACACACACAAGTTGGAAACCTGCATCCCTATCTGAAGCAAAACTATGCCATCCCTTTAAATTTATCTGTAACAGATGGAAAGATATTTTTTTTTTTCATCGGCTTCACAATGAACCACACTTTTCGGTCGTGACAGATGACACCGCCTTTGTTTGGTTGTTTGCTTTCTAAATGTGCTGTGATTATAGTAATAAAGAAACACATGTTTACAAAATTAGATAAGATTTATTAATTATTATTAGCCTTTCCTCGACCAGTCCACAAACAAGACAAAAGGATGAGAAACAATCCCACTGATCGTGTCAAATATCCACAAGGTTCATGAATGCAATAAGTTAATGTAATACAATTCTGCTTGAATTAAATGTTTTGCAATTGTTCAGCAAATTTAAAGGGGAAGGCTAGTAACTGATCAGTGGGAATCAGTGGAAATGCTGGGAGATGATTGTTCCAATCCTTATGGGATTCATTCAAGAGTTCATTGTATATCTAATGTTGTGTGAAAATGCTTTGCTTCAGAATGGTCTCATATTCAAGTAATTTGCAGTTTAATGCTTCCAGGTTAGCGTCCCTGGTCAGTGACGGAGCATTAATCTGCACATTACTTGAATATGAGACCGTTCTGAAGCAAATAATTTTCACACAACAATAGATATACAATGGACTCTTGAATGAATCCCATAAGGATTGGAACAATCATCTCCCAGCATTTCCACTGATTCCCACTGATCAGTTACTAGCCTTCCCCTTTAATTCATTCCCTCACCTAAGCTAATGCATCTATCAATAAGATATGTAGTTTCCTTGAGATTCATTGGTAAGATCCCTCTGTCACTGTCCACTGACTGTGTACAAAGAGTTTTTATAAGGCTGTACAATCAGTGTAATGAAGAGGGAATATAATATTTACGGTCTCTGAGATGATTGGTACAGAGATGCATCTGTAGTACTGATATTCAGTTATTTCTTAAGGTGTGGCGATATCATAGAGGATGTCTAAATACATTATATTTAAATTATCACACAATTACTCATAACTTTCACTGCCTTGGGTGTTTTCTCAGGGTGGCGCCACCGTAACATTGTTGTCGTAACCGTCACTGTGGAAATTTCCTATCCAACGTTAATTTAGTTTGTGAAGACCTTTTTGTAAGTCCTGTTTCACATGTTTCTGATGTAAATGATGAAAATATTTTACTGAACTTTAGTTTAGATGAGACGACATATAACCATTATGAGCTGTAAGTTAAAGAAAGAATAAAAAACCCAACTAAATAAGATCATACCCTTATAAAGTTAATTGTACCACGTCAACGTTTACTTATCTAGAACAGGCTGGATTATAATGGACTTAATGGCCAATCTAGAATTGCATTCAGTTTCAGATTCAATTTGTTTGATTTTTTTTTGTCTTGTACAAATGAAGTCATTATGACAATTCGACAAAGTTCTCATCAATGTATAAGAAAAGCAGTCAAAGAGTACTTTCAAGGAATAGATATAACACATTCCAACTTAAAGCATGTTAAAAACTATCATGATACGAAATAGCAAAATGCAACAATTAAATTGTAATGGAGAAATAATGGCTTGAAATTATTTAATGCGTCGAGTATGTTACAGAAGATTTTACAACACCACTTGATGAATTGAATATATATTAATATTCTTGAGATTTGAAAAGGATTAAACATATTCTGTCTGTCAAAGGTTACCGTAAAACAGTTGCACTGCTTTATTTTGCCACCGGTACTTCAAAAAATGAATAAACTTTCTCAAACAGGAGTATACATTGATAAAGGTCCGTACCGCGGAAAAAGTTCTATTGTCAGTTTGTTCAAGTTGTTATATCGTTTCCGTTTAACAAGGTACAATTAAAAAGACACATTCTCAATAAGGAATGAGTATTAGAATAAGAGAAATACCAAACTAATCATTAGTAGCCATTAAAGAAAAAAACATATACACTTACATTCATAACATCTGCCCGAGGAAACAGATGGATAATATCGTGCATCGCAATCATTACAATGCTCATATGCAATGAAATTTAAGTCTTCAATAATTTCTATTTAAGGCAAAAACTGAAAATTAAACACTATGGCATCGAGGCTGATCAACATCTCCCCCCCCCCCTTCATCCCTCAGATTTCATATTATATACCGCACAGTTCAAGTACTAATACGGACTATAAAAGTACTTCTCGACTCGTGTTATTGAAGCTGATCAAATTTCTTGTCCATTTCCTTTACTGAAGCAGATCAAAATATGTGGAGCTTTGTCCTATATTAGAGACTATAGTGTTCTCTGCGAATAAAGCACCCACCAAACACCCTAAAACTCGCATTCACCTAAAATATAAATGTAATTTGTAAAACATAAATTCATGGAATATATGATCTTGGTTTTTCATGATTATGGAAACCAAGATCCTCAAACGTAAAATGATTCCCTCTGTATAGTTGTATCATAATACACCAACTCGCAACTGAAGATAAAGTTCCGTAAAGTGTAAGTCTGAAACAAGTGTGTAAATAGCGAAATGGTATCTTATTTCGTAACAACCAGCTATGGCAGCCATTGAATTATTTCTTTTTGCTGTATGATTAAATTTCAAATTCTTTCAAATCGGAAAAGACAGAAATTCTTTCCTTTCTTTGTCAAACAACATCAAACATCGATTGCGAAATAGGTTCATAAGGATGGTCTATATAACATCAAACATCATATGAATTGGAAGCTGCAATTGTCAGCCAAATTCATGCATTGGGCATGTCCCACACAGAAGGCTTTGTGAATACCGTAAATTATGGTTTTAATGTGGCTTTATCGAATGCAGACAGACACAAAATATCATCGTTTTGACAGGTGTCGTAGTACATGTTATAAAACATAAGTAAAATAGATGCGAGGGCACGTCGAGGGACCACTTCCCTTGAGAAAGTATTCCGGAGTCTAACACCTCACTCTTAAGTTCACAAAATGTCATACATATACGACTTACTATTCGAACAGAGCGAGCAGTGAGTTCTCGTATCACCGAAATGGAACGTCTTACAGAGAAGTGTCGAGAACGGTTCAAAGTATACAGTGTATGGCCCATACAATGTATACTTTGATTATGTTTATTATCCAATTCTTATAGCTATTAACTTATAGACTAATAGAATCATTTCATATTTTATTTTGACAAACAACAAACACCTATTAGTAAGTATAAGAGTTTAAATGCAAAAAGAGATAAACGTCACATGAGCGAGCAATGAGTTCTCGTATCACCGAAATGGAATGCCTTATAGAGAAGTGTCGAGAACAATGGTACAGTGTATACAAATGGTACTTTGGTTATGTTTATTATCCAGTTCTCGCAAATATTAACTTATAGACTAATAGATAAAATCATTTCATATTCTTTTATTTTGAAAAGCAACAACCACCTCTTAGTATGTAAGTACAATAAGGAGTTTAAATGCGAAAACAGATAAACGTCATGTGAATTGATGACTTTTTAAAAAGTCATCGTGAAATAGAAAAACATTAAATGATGCTTCAATCCATACATAATAATAATCTCTGATGGTATTTTCAAAACATCATCACATATATAATGATTATTTCCTATGTTTACCAATAGTTTAAATGACAAATATCTCAGAAGGACAAATTGGATATCCCTGTTTCTGCATTGTATCTATTTATATATGATTATAATCATGATATATCTTTTTTCCCTTCTATCTATTGGTATTATTTGATATCCGGATTTGTCTGAAATTCACAATTGCTTACATTTTAACAAATATGCCTTTATGTACATAGCCTACGTCATATTTCTCCAATAGTATACAACCTTAAAAGTAATTCTGATATTGACGGGTTATCATCATGACTACTATCTTACTATCATAGTCGGATTTTTGCTTTCTATTTTGGCATTGGAAAAAATAAAATAGTTTATATATATATATATATATATATATATACATATATATATTTATATATATATATATTTATATATATATATTTATATATATATATTTATATATATATATATACATATACCATATATATATATATATATATATATATATATATATAACGAGAGTAAGGAGGCGGTAGACGTTGCTTTGAATCCTCACAAGTGATTTTACTTCAAGCTTTCGGGCTTTCTGCCCTTTGTCAAGACTGAGGACAAATCGGACAAAATACAAAACATGAATATCATATACAAAAAATAATGATGATCAAAGCAATAGTGAAAATAATAACGACTGTGATAGAGGCAGAGACGGCAGATATATATATATATATATACAAAGAAACCCATTTTGAAAAATATGAGAAAATATATCGAATTGAAGGACAGATATAATATCTATATAATTATGTATATAATACAGTGTTGTATATGATTATGTTAATAATGTATATATATGAACACTCAAAAAAGGAAGCGAGAAATGGATGCAATATCAATACCCGCATCAAACATGTATAACTGGAAAAATATTGCATTGGCATTCCGGAAAACAGGGCCATTACGGAATTAAATTCCCTGAATGAGGCGAGATAATGGGAGATACTAGAAAATGAATAATTAACTACTAATATACTAATCGCTATGATTGTCATTATCCTGCCGAACGCAAGTTCACTTCGGTAAATTGTTGTATTTTTGGATAGCAATACGCCTTTCACAGTCCTGATGCCTGATAGAGAGATGTTAAGACCTGAGAATAAAAAACAACAACAACATTGTAACTATCTCCTCTCCTGTTTATTGGTGTCAGTTTGTATGTCCGTCTGTCTCTTTGTTTCTGTCCCCCCCCCCATGTCCTCTCTCTCCTGATTATCCTCTTACCATTCTCAAAACTGTTCATTTATCATTGATCTCTCTCTACATTGATTTGTGTTTTTTTTTTCTCTCATAAATCCATGTACTTCCCAATTCAATATTAAAAGTTTCGCTTTTCAGTGGGTCCCCCATCTCCATCCTCTAATTAATGTATCACTATAATGCTGAATTGCATGAGCCCCCTTCTAAAGTAAAATGCATACCTCCTTCGTTTTAATATTGATTGCTTATGTTTAAATTCTTTAATTTCACGTACACGGTACATGCATATATGTTATTGATTATGTTGCTATGGAGAAAATAAAAAATGAAAATGAAATGAAAATGAGATGAAGAATATATTCGTACCCACCTACGTGCAAGAGCAGGACCAATAGAAACATTTTGAAATGAACATAAACATTTTGAAAGTTGTTCGCGAGTGGAATCTATGCTGCCTTATGCTCCTATTTTAATAGTTCCCCTGTTGGAAATCTAATCCTTAAGTGAAAAAAAAAATGTGATCAGCTTTTAGGATTGGAATATGTTCATTTTATAGTAAAAGAAGAATTAATTAGACAGTATTTACATCTCGAATTAAAGCAGGTGGTGTACTAAGGAAAATCATCATAAACCATTATTTTATAACTATTATATACAGCGTGTCCCAGAAAAAACGAAATCGGGTTTCCATGCAACTTTTTACTATCGAAATCATACATTTTCTTTATGAGGTATACATCAATGGAAAGATAAACTTTTCTTCTTTCATTTGATGTACAACTTAATGTTCATTGTTCATGCATGACTGAGTTAGAACAATGAAAAGTGGTGCTACCAAATTTTCATTTGCACGCACAAATGGTGACTTTAAGTTAATTTTTCAGACTTTTAACGTTACGTTTTCGAAAAACAAAGTTTATAACTCAAATATTCATATTTTCTTCTTTCATATGAGACCTTACACGTCAAATATGAATAACGCATGCTTAAGAAAAATTTGTATGAAAGCATGCTTCATTTCTACCAATTGTACGTATAGTCGAAGAAAACAAGCATTCAGCTCTCCTGACGTAGCATTAGACAATAGCTCATCTGCACCATTGAATTCACACAAAACAACCGCAGTGCTACAGTGAATGCTGTTCGGGGGGGGGGGGGTTTACAGAGAATGCTGTATGAGACGGACAGCCCTTTGTTGTCATTTATTTAGAATAAGCTATGAGACATAACCAATAATTGAAGACTATTATCGTGAGTATTCTCAGGCTGCATGCAGTCCAATGGCTACGGAATATCAACATTACAACAATGATACACATTTTGATGATTTCATGCCTCAAATTAATTTCACAGTTTTTATTCCTCTCTATATCACTCACGCGTGGTTAGTCCTTCATCACTGACAGGGTTTTGAAGTTTTTGAAGGGGGAGGCGAAGCAGAAAGAGAGGGTACATCACTGTATCTATCACTGAACTTGCGCTTCTGCCATTTCAAAGGTGAAAGTGCAGGGCAGAAAGTCGTCTTTTTTTTTTGGGGGGGGGGGGGTTCGCAAGGTTTTATTTCGGTCCGTTACTCTCACCCCACCTTCCCAAACATTCCGCTGATGAGCACCCTTTGCTCTGTAGTTAGCTGCATGGTCAGGCAAGCTCATGATCACGTGCTAATTTACGACCCTATTCACAACCGAACCATCTGTAACATTCCCTTTTACCCCCTCCCTTCATGTTTGTGTAAATTCATTGAAGCATGAAGGCCATTGTTATCTGACAAGTCGGGCAGGCGTCGGGAAATCTAACTGCTCTTTTTTACTACCTATCTATTTAGGTAAAATGTAAGGATATTTTCAAATATAAGTTTTCTCGAGCAGGCGTTGGTCATTTTTTAGGCATGGGATATCATATGAAGGGAAAAAGAATGGATATTAAAGCTATGATTTTATTTTTTGCAAAAGATTGCTGAAAAAGACTGAAAAATTCATTCAACATGTTCAAAGTCGCCATTTGCTCGTGCAAATGAAAATTTAGTAGTACCACTGTCTATTGTTCTAACTCAGTCATGCATGAATTATCAACAACGTGTTGTACATCAAATGAAAGAAGAGAAGTATATCTTTCAATCCATGTACAACTCATACAGCAAATATATAATTATGATTGCAAAGAATTGCAATAAAACTCGGTTTCGTTTTTTTTTTCTGGGACACGCTGTACTGCACTGCCCCTTTCACACACTGTATTGTTTCATTTTTAGTGTTTGACACATAAATAATAGAAACACAAACTTAGCGCAGTTATATGCTATGTCTTGCATGGCATATATTTCGGATGTATGATTTTGTAACTGGAAATACTTAACGACACAGCTGCATAGTAAAGGAAATTAATATAATCTATATCAAATCATTCGATTTAATTCAATTCAATTTAAACTTTATTTCATATTTTGAAAAGAACATAAACATTTCACTTTCTTTGGTAACAGAAAATAAGGTTGCATAATCAAAACACAGTAAATTGAGAAAATATAATTGTGGAACCTTGGAGTTACAAATACGTTGTCATGAAAATTGACTGAAGTGATATTGACGATATAACAATACGCAAAACATTCTCTTTCAGCTAATTATAAATGATATTCCACTATTGCATTGATAAGACAAATCCAATTATATGTTTATGTATCATGTTCGTGATGGATATGTGTTATTATAATGTTCGTGTAGTAGATTTGTGTGTAATGTACTAAATATTGTTTCCCAGTGTATATAAACGGATAGCCAAAAATATCACTTAGAATTATGATGTGTAGTGCTGCTATGCATTGTTTCTTTGGCTGTTGTAACCAGTGGATCGACTTCAACGTGTGCTTCGCGTTAACTCCATGGTAAGACAATATCATGCTGTACTGGATTTAGACATTATTCACGTTGAATCTATATAGCAATGTAACGCTTTTATGAATGTGGATATAGCATAGGGGTTTGGATCATGACTTCGTACCTCACAAGTGTGTGTGTGTGTGTGTGTGTGTGTGTGTGTGTGCGTGTGTGTGTGTGTGTGTGGTGGAAGCACGTGTCTTTATTCTTCTGTTTATTTGTGTTGCTGCAGCCGAAAGAGGGCGTTAAATAAACGAAACGCCTGTACCCCCGGGTCGACTGTCGCCTGAAACTGCGATGGGTTTCGCGGATGAATACTCGTTTAGTCGTTGTGAATGAATATCATAGAGCCTTTGGGGACTAATAAATCGACAACCGCATTATCTAGATACGGGCTTCCTACACGTTGCGCCCTGAAAAAGACGTTTGGGCTATACATCTATTAAACATTTCTGTTGCGGGTGTTTTACTTTGTGCTTTTATTGGAAGGTGAATGTTCGAGTGAACGCGTGATCTCAATGGCTTCGGAAATTCAAGGAGCTTGTGTTTGAAGCTTCTTGGGAAATCTGAAAGCTTGGGAAAGCTGAAAGGTGTACAGATCACAAAACTTCCTGTGTGTTTCTCAAGCTTATTTCTACTTAATATGTATCATGCAAACATACGAATTCTTATACTTCTACTTCCATTTACACTGTACAATCTTTAGACACTATAATGATATTGTGTTATATATACACAGTATATGCGTTTGGATTTTTAAATGCCGAACCATATAGATTAGTATGGCTTTGTGAAATCGGCTTTTAGTGTAGTTACATATTTCATAAGAGGTTTCTCATTATCTCACTTAGGGATGTTATAAATCTGAATCCCAACCTCAACCATGCAGTACTGTCCAGTCCCTTTAGTCTCTCCTGCTTTAAACCGTTCGGTCTCAAGCGATGTGACGTCACAATGGCGCTATATCACCTTTCGCTGATCTCGTTCTGACATCCGCTGTGCAGAATGTTGATGAGAAACACAGGCCGAATGGACTCAACTAACCGAAGAACTTTGACCTCTGTCAATACCACCGATAATCACTCTCATGCAGGATGCCAACAGCATTTTGAAACAATAGCTTTGGGAAGGTTAAATGAACCCTCTGATGTATCAAGTGTGTAATCTTTTACGCCAGATTAGAATCGTGTATATCTTTTGCTTTCAATGGAAATCTCATTGGGTTGTGTTTTAGCAATGATTCAATATCGCATCTTGTTATCAACTGCTGACGCTTGCAGGCGTTTGGAATTTACGCTTAAGTGCGCCTTTCCCCTTTCGCTGTCTCCCTTTTTGTATTCTATTAAAGTCGACGTTCAGTGCAATTACAGGTCTAAAGCTAAAGCTGCCACCGCGACTGACGTGCGTTGCTTCCGCGTTGCCGCGCCGTATAGTGACACGTCGAGATCGTTCTGGGAAAGGAACTCTGCAACTGTTACGAACGATATTCATTTGCTCAACAGGGTGAAAATGATGGAAATGGACACGTGATTAGGAAATAAAGGTCCTGAAAGGTCGCTGTGATCCCACCTGCAGGATAAGTCGGCAATTCTTAGAGTCGGCAGTTGCTGGGAGAGCATCATTATATGTGGCTTGGGAATAAAGTAGTAGTATTCGGAAAATTCTTTACAATTAAATTGCTATCATTATGGCGTTGTCAATATTACACAGAACATTGATAAACAATGGAAACCAATGTAAGAGTAATGTGTACATGTGTGCTTTTATATATGAATGAATATATGTGAACATGAGTAAGCCTATGTGCTTCTATTTTTCCTTATCTATATTGTAATTTATATTCATTTTATACCCATGTTTACATTTTAATTTGTATTCATGTTTATATTTATATCTACGTTTACATTAGATTTTACATTTAGATTTAGATTTATATTTTAACAATGGATTACACGAAGGCAACAGGTTCCTTCTGGAAGTGATAATCTAAAAATTATACTTATATATACTATATAATTATGATTATACTCTTATTAGATAGAGTAGCACACATAAAACTGACATCTCACATCCTGAATTGAATTGACTGGGTACTTAATGCATGGAGTTATACCCCAAATCCATTGTGTATCATGCAAGAACGAATCACATTTCTTTATGTTTTGAAAACCGGGTAACTCTATGTAAAGTTACGCCCTTATCAGGTGTCATTTCACCGTCAGTGTTCACGCTTTAACCCTTTCTGTGCCATGAGTGTATGCACAAATTTCACACACACACACACACACACACACACACACACACATTCATACACAGGAAATAAATGTAGCACACAGAGGGTTAAGTCATAGTTATACGTGCATGGTTCGATACAATCATCGTGATGGGAGGCCGGGCGTGGCGCTCTACAACTCTGACGTGGTTCTTGACTCGGATGAACTTCCTTTGATCTTCCACCTCAATCTCTAACCTTTCCCTTCTTCCTTTTACATTTTCATGGAGATGCCTCCATCTTTGTTTTTTTTTCTTATTGGATGTTTGGATTATATTCATCTCACTGTTAGTAAGCGCTGCAGGGTTTAATTCTGTACATGGCACGAATATTGTTATCGCTTCGCATTCGCAATTATAATTCTCGTGGCAATGTTCACGCTGTTTGGATACCACTGGGGGAAAGACGGTCAGAGGAGGAAATCAAATGGAAGTAATAAGGATTGAGGGAAATTTGTCTGGGCGGTGATTAATGTGCGTGGGTGAATGCCTGAAGATGGCAAGGAGATGCCGAAATGAATGAGAAAAGAAATGGAGGTGGGGCTTATCCTTTGCTAACATCAAAAGGACCAGCCCTAATGTAGTAATAACCACCTGATATTTCTTATTCTGACTATCCTAACGTGACAAAGACAAGAAAATTCAAAGGTACTCTGTATGGACAACCTCAGTGCAAGGTTGTCCTACTTGTGCAGCATTATGTCTTAAATACGTATAAACATTTTTTTCTTCTTATAACGCACTTATAAAGAGTACTTCTTCTGGGTGTAGTTCATGTTATACAAAATATACTGTTATAGAAAATATAAGTAAATCCATATTTAAATGTGAACTTCATCTTCCTTATGTTTGGAGTGTGAACTTATTTGCTGCTTGTCAGAATGCAAGACTTCCTTCATATTTCTTTTTCAAGTCATCATATCATTCTTTGTAACCATATGAGATCATTTTCCCCATAATGTTGTCATTCCTGGCTATAGGGTATACATTCGTCATGGAAGGGCTGATTGACCACAAATTTATCAAATTTTCTTGAAGTCACAAGCCCCCCCCCCCCGCCCCCCAAAAACTTCAGAAAACATTTAAATAACAATGATGGTAGTGATGATAATAATGATGATAATAATAATAATATTGATATTGATAATAACAAATATGAATAACTCTAAACCTGACAAGTATTCATAAAATCCTACATTCAATTTCCTGCATTTTGGTTACAAGTAAAGCTGCGTATTCAAGAAATAAATCAAATAAAATATAACACGAAAACAAGGATTATTTCAGCAGTTGTATTATGGTTCAAGAACATTTACAAGGAACGAAAATCGTAAGGGTAAAGAAATGTGTCAGCCCCCCCCCCCACACACACAAATATGTACCCGAGGATGTGAAAGAAAATGATGTCTTCATGTACAGAATATTAAGCAGGATTCTCTCTTGAGTAGACCTTAATCGATGTGAAATTAGTGACATTTCACGTACGAAGAGACATGATGATCATGACATATGAATGGTATGACACCCAGGACACGGAGATGTAGGTATTAGGGTATGATGCCAGCCACGGTCGTGTGGGCGTTCCTCTTGTGATCATGCCTATTCGGCGTATAGCCCTCACAGGACGACTTCGGTTAAATACCATTGACCTGTCGTGCAGATCGGATGGGGGTGAACAGGGCACAATCAAACCGTCCGGGTCAACTCGAGAGATAAAAATGACATATTATCCGTTTGTTCTCTCAATCTTATAGATTTTTTTCCATCGATCTCCAGAGAGATAGGGGCGGGGGATGGGAGAGAAAGATCCTCATATATTCGTGTAGGATCTTCAATAAAACGTTGCCAAAGACAAAAGGATATATCATTTTATTTACGATTGATGTGGATGTGTCTCTTTGGCGTTTTCATTGACCTCTTTCCTCCAGGTTGCATTCGTCAAGATGAATCTGTCAGCTTTTCTTCTCATCTGCCTTTCTGCCTTCACTGTCGTACTGGCGCGACGAGAATGTAAGTCCGATCGCTTTCTTTGTAAAAATTGTCTTCGCCCCTTTTTCTGTCTTTCTCCGTCTTCATCTCTTCCCCCGTAGTAACACTTGTACATCGACTGGGGGAAGCTTGTAGGTCCTTTGGGCAAAGTCTGTGGCGCTTTCAAAAATATCCTGGGGAAGAGGTTGATGCAGGTGACAGAATGAGTAGCGTATGAATAATAATTGAGACTGTGTGTGTTCGAGGAAGTGTGCTCACGGATGAGGGAGGGTTAGTGTGTTTTGCTTTATCTCCTTTTATATCTGCACGTGTGTATGAATCTAATCATCGCAGTCATATGTATTAAGTTAACTGAGTTGAACTTGTATATTGTGGTCTATATGTTTGTGTCGGTCCCATTTCTTTTACCTTATTTCTGTCATATATCATAATAATTTTCATTTCTAAAATGCCTTAAGATCCTTCAGTATGAGTATGTGAATAGGAGTTTATTTTTTATTTTTAAAGGATTCCCCCTGAAGAAAAAAAATGTATATCTAGCAAACGCAAAGATATATCGTCACAATTGAGCACACACTGTGCTGGTGGTTTGTACTGTATTCTGCATGTCAGGGGGCGTAGACCGCTAAAACGTGCTACAGTGGACTCCCGTTATAACGGTACCGGTAGTTTTCTTTCGTGATATCAAAATTTGTTATAACCGAACATATAAACAACAACAAAAAAATATAGATGGGGTAATGTTGTGGCCTGAATTTTTTACTTCGTAGTTGGTTGTATCCGGAATTTTGTTATAACCGTGTTCATTATAACGAGAGTGCACTGAAATAATAAATGACAAATTGTAAGAAAATACGGCACTTATAGCTTTCAACACGTTGTCAAATGTTTTATAATCTGTTCCCAAGATTGTGCCAACGCAATTTTACCGAGCTATGGGGCTTCTGATGCTAAATACAGATCTAACTCCCTTATGTTCTGATGTATAAGTTTTTTTTTTAGTGTTGTTTACGTTATTTATTCTATATGTGTATGTGTTCTGTTCCTTCAGTAAAAAAAAAAAAAAAAAAAAAAAAAAAAAAAAATATATATATATATATATATATATATATATATATATATATTGTTCCAAGCCGTAATGCTGGTTCGAAGCCGTTGTCCAAGTCAAGCGATTTGCTTATGGACAAACGGTCTCCTCCATCTGTATACTTAAAGATTTGTCGTCATGAAATATTATGTATTATAGGTTTTCCCATTCATTTTCAAACTTTTTTCATTCAATTTCACAAATTTGTACTTCAATTTCGTCGTGGAATGTCGGGAGTAGGCCAATCTTTCTTTCGTCGTTCATTTTCGAATAAAGTCCATTCAATTAGTCATTTGGCATACATTTTCGTCATTTACAGTTCAAATTCGTCAGTCTCACTCGCAGCACTCAAAACAGCAGGATCGATTTCGTCTTTTGTCAATCATTTTCGTTAAAATTTTCATTCATATTCGTCTCATATATCTACCCGGTGTGATTTTCCAGTCATTCATGTATTGTTTTTTTCTTTTTCTGTAACCGTTCACATTTTACATTCAGGAGTTAAACTACACACACAAGTGCCCCCCCCCACACACACACGGTCACACAGAACCACAGATACAGACACACACACGCAAGCAATCCGAGTACACACTGATATAAACAGACGTACCGTCTTGCAAACGAAAACACGGACAAACGATTTCTAGGCAAACATGATTAAAGACAAAATTTAAGTGTAGAATTGTCGCCTGTTTAATGTCAAAGAATGGATAATAATAATAATTATAATAAGTACAGCATTTGTAATGCGCCTTCGATCTAGTATCCTATTCTGAGGCGCAGAGGGACGTAATTATAAAAAGAATAGCATACATCGTAGCGTGTACATAAGAAGGTTGAAAAAGAAGAAGGAGATAGATAGAGATATACCCAAATGAACAATTCGTTGAAAATTCAATCAAAACAAGATGCAAACATATGTGATTTCAGAAGCTTTTTAAATGTTTCAATGGTCTCTGCTGATCGGATCCTCAGTGGAAGAGCGTTCCAGAGAGATGGGGCTGTAGAAACAAAGACTTTTCTCCGAGAGTCGAGATCGTTCTTCTAACTGTTAATTGTTTACTATTACATGAACGGAGATTTCTGCCAGGGACGTATTCTGAAACAAGGTTTTGCAAATATTTTGGAGCTGAAGAATGTACTGCTTTCCATGTATGAAGAAGAATTTTAAACTCTATCCTCTTGGATACTGGTAGCCAGTGAAGATTTTTTTAGAACTGGGGTAATGCTGGAGAAGCGAGAATCTGATGTTCCACTGAGGACCCGAGCAGCAGAGTTCTGAGCACGCTGTAGTTTGGCCAGTTGGTAAGATGAAGCCTTGAACAATAATGCATTTCCATAATCAATACGAGACAAAACATACGAATGAATAACAGAGGCTGCAACTTTGTTTGATAAGGATTTTCTGATACTGTGAATATTGCGTAGTTGCAAATATACAGATCGACATGTGTTTGTAATGTGTGTGGCCATTGACATTTCAGGGTCAAAATAAACTCCCAGATTCCTACAGTTTGATACAGATTGTACATTGACACGTCCAATTCATAACATAATTATGTTTGCTGTTTTCCAGAGTACAAAATTGAAAGTTTGCTCTATGCATTATGATGCGAAAACCTGAACATTACGAGTTAAAGTTCAAAATGTGACACTGACATACTGTCCTGGGTTATGACTTTTGACTGTCGTTTATCCTTCAATCAATTTTGCTTGGCAGTCTTGTTTTTCGTGTGTATTGTTAAAGCAAATGGTTAGGGAATAATGTGTAACGATACAATTCACGAGAGAAAGTAAAAATATGTCGGCTTAAGGTTGGTTCACCATCAAAATAAAGAATCGGCAACATCTGACTAATTTGAATGAAAAATCCATGAAATTGTGTGAACAAAGACGAATTTAATCTTCACATTCTGCGATCCGTGAGCGGGAGGGATGAATTTGAATGAAAATTGACGATTCTGAATGCCATGTCTTCGAAAATGTTTGACGAAAAACGAATTACAATGACAATTGACGAAATTGAAGTTAGGATTTGCGTTCCACCTGCTTCTCGGGACGAAATTGAATAATAAATTTTTGAAATTGAATGACAAAAGTGCGAAAATGGATGGGAAAACCTGTATTTACATGATTATGCACTGATAACTCCTGTTTATATGTCCATGACATGATATTGTCATGCCTAATTTTGTTCTCTACAAGTGGAGAAATAAAATTTACTGAAACTGAAACTGAAACTAAGGTAAACCGAAATCGACATGGAATTAGGTTGAATTGATTTACAATTAGTTTAAACATACTATTGCTCATCAACCTTTTGCATCATGTATTGTTTTTATTAACGATCTGTGCAAATAGTTTGGGTGCCAGAGTCTGAACCTTGTTTTAATTTCAACCCATTTTTTTTTGGATGATTTTATCCTATTTCGAGTCCGAATCTGATGCAACAATTGCATTCTTGAGGGTTTTGAGATATTCAAAATGGCCGCCATAAATCTAAAATTCCCGTACATTTCCTTATCAGTTGTGAAAAATGAATTTTTGCCTTGTTCAAAAGGGTGGCGAATCCGAATCTAGATGATGCAACTTTTGCATTCTTGAGGATTTTGAGATATATCTAAATAAAACAAGTCAACTCATGTATATTTACATTGATTCGCAAAACAACTCTGAGGTCAGGATACCTAAGTAGGTCCCTATATATTCTACATGAGTTTATATGCTTGCGTGTTTAGCTATGCCGATACATTTCGGGCGAGTCGAATGCATGGCGGGTGTTTGTCAAAATGTCTGCCGAAAGGGCTTGCCTGAGTACCACGTGACTTATTTCGAAAGTCCGCCATTTTTTTGTTTTCAACAAACGTCAGCTGGGGGCTCTCCACCGTCAGATCGAGCTCATTCCCAGTTCACCGGCAATTAAATGTCGCTTCTAGCTAGCCACTTGTCTTTCTTCTCTCGCTTCGGCTGCTGCTGTCTTCTCAGGGCAAGGACGTATCATTTAAATTAATCCTCACTTTCCTCCGACGATGAGGGGACGATCCTACATCACTCTTTATTTGAGCAACATTAAAGGAAAAAAAAAAGGGGGGGGGGGGGCAACGACATTTGAAGGAAAGATCCAAAAAGCAATACAAACAAAATCGTCTCATTCTTAAATCCAATACAGAAGAACTCTTAATTTTGATTTTTGATTTGAATACATTGGTGTCTTGCGACTTAAAGGTGCATTCCAGACGATTTTCATATTTTCACATCATGGAGTACATAAATCAACAGTTCCATGTATAGATTTGTGAAATTTATTGTGGTCCTTGAGGGAAGAAATCAATACTCTAAAAACAGCTAAAACAAATAAACACTGAACAAGGATAATGACATAGGAGCCTCATATATTTCAGAAATGTAGCAATGTAACACCATTACAATACCACGTGCTTAACAAGTTCACCTGTGTAGAATTTGTGCATGCTTTATTCTTTTGTTCTGCTTCCTTGAGCCCATAATTATGTATTCTTATAGTGAGGTTGCCGTGTCATCATCCTTGTTCATTGTGATTTGTAATACATTTTGAAAACATTCTTCCTCCTCATCCCAATCACTATAAATTCTGAAACTCTGTACCCAGTATAACCAATTCATAGTTGTTCATGTGTAAAAGTCTGAAAATCGTTCGGAAGGCTCCTTTAAGTATATTCTACGCAGGAATATTTTCCGGAGGGAAATGATATTCGGTAAAAGTGAGCTTGCCAATTGGGCAGTGGAAATGTTTCTGGTGTTGGTCGTCGTGAATGCTGTGATGTCTGCTTACTTTAGACTTGAGGAGTATTCATGTAAGTTTAAGGCAAGTTCTCAATATATAACTTTGTAAAAACTGCATGGTAAAGTGTAGGTTATTCCTTAGGCACTCGAGGGATGTATAGCCAAGGTCTGACATCACGAGTGTGATACTGCCCCCCCCCCCCCCATGAGTATTCTTTACTGACGATTCGAGCTGCAGCTCGCCATGGTAAAATTTCCAACATTTTGACGGTCTCAACGGTACCAGGATGCAATGCTGCTACTTATTTCCATTTTAATTCCCACTCTTTAATTTAATTGTACTATCCTCTACATTACATTATGTTGTACATCCTTCAATTCAATTTGTACTATGCATTAGGTATAATCAAAAAACACAATTATGTTTTCTTCATTTTGTTACTCATTATCACATGTATTTTGGTAATTTACGTTTTTGCAATTATTACAAAAATGTTCTGCTTATACATTATATATAATTTTTTCTGTTTATTCGATGGAAATGAAAATAAATTTGAAATTTGAACTGTGAACTTAATTAGTAGATGGGGATGAAAAAGAGGCTTACCTCTCATTAGTCAACAATAAGTAGGTTACACAGACGCCTATTTTGTTTGTTTTTGTATAAATGTTAAAAACGGATACATCCTTTTTTAGCACAATTTTTTCAGCTACTTGCTGCAAGCCAGCGGGCAGTAAGTGAGATAATGATATCATCCCCTCTCCTCATACTGACATCCCCATTGCGAATAGTGAATAATAGTTTCCTTTCCCAGTGAATGTAATGTGCACGAATGTCACACAAAAACCTATGTGGAGGAAGTTAATGTGGCATTCAGAGGGCTGGAAGTAGTGGACGTCCAGTCTGAATAACACTGGTGCGGTGTGCTTGTAACTTGTATACTCCCTTCATTGAATGATGGCAACAAACTTACATTTCTATATATGAAGAGCTTGCTTCCAAAAGGAGCTAAAGTCATCATTTTTCAATGGATTTAGCGCCTTTTGGTTGCAAGCTCTTCATATATATATATATATATATATATATATATATATATGGAAGAGTTTGTTTGCAAAAACCGATAAGTCCATTTTTGAAGATTTTGAAGTACGGTCTCTGTCATAAAGTACAAAGTGATACCTTTTAAATGATATATTGGTCACTACATATAAAGGTACATTTTTGAAGTTATGGTCAAAAGAAGCAAAAATGTTCTTATTATTCTCTTTATTTTTCTTGACCTTTAATCGCAAATATCTCTATTTGGCAAATATGGACTTATCGGTTTTTGCGAACAAACTCTTCAATATATATACACACACACATATATATATACATATATACATATATATATATATATATATATATATATATATATATATATTTCATTCATGGTGTACGCTTTAGCTGAAGAGGACGCACATTCTATTGATCTAATGTCTAAATGTCCTCTCTTCCCTTCCAGCATGTAATAGAGTGAGAGATTACACATCAGCGAAAGGAATAAAATGACAAATACACATGATGAGTACACCATGTATCACTGTATCTAAAAGAGTGTACACTTTCTGAAGTTATCTTAGAAGCTACTTTTGTAACAGTGGTACCCTGGAAACAATTGTTATGATGTTATAGGAAAACCTAGGTTTGTATATTATAGTTTTGAAAAAAAAAATAGAATAGGTACTAGACATACATACACACACATACACACGTAACATTGTGGACATACCCATAATACGTATGTATATATGGATATATAATTAGCACCTATGGTGTATATGTGTACAAAATATAAATATATATACGTCTATATCGATTTTACCATGTTTACTTTCGAGTATTATATACAAATGTAGTATTATTGTCTGACAGGGTAATTTATTTCCTGTCATACCAGCGTTCATGATCGAACACCTGCTATTGCGGAGAGGTGAATATTCTCTATTAGCAAAATGCTGGAAGTATATTTCCCCTATTGTTTTCAAGGTGAATCGGAGGGATACGAAGGTGTTATAGCTGGTTCCACGGCGTTTCCGTGCGTACCAAAAGCCTGCATCAACAGCCTGCCGGGGGACAGTAAAACGCCGGGGCAAGTGCTGCTGCACTGTCGCCTCTACGGCTTTCCGACAGAATCGCGTAAGATTGAAGAAATCCCGAAAAGCCTGCCGCCTGGTTTTGTTGTTTGTTTCTTTTTATGTTTGTTTGTGCATGTGTCTGAGCATGTATATCTAGTCATCAACCTAGTGGGACACAGTAACTATATGAGAACATGGGATATATATATATATTTTTATACACTGTATATCCATTTATTTATATAGTATGGTTATATTCTTTGTTTATTTCACATTGTTTTGCTTAAATTATACTGTAACATAAGAAATTAAAATTTAGAATTGTCAAAAAATGACATGAAACTTGAATCCGATTGAATTAAACTGCATTGAATGGAATTAAAATATGTGTATCTACACATTATATATGACGTAATGCATGTATGTACATATATTTATAAATAATTAGTATATTATTAATTCAATTTGATGTACATGTATATGTAAATTGATATGCATGTATACGGTTTGGCTTCATGTGTGTGTATACATTTATTTGCAGTTATGTACGCATACAATAGATAATAGACAGTGATTGTGCCATTTTGTGCCATTAATACGAGTAAAATGCATTATATAGGTGAAACAGCAATGGTAATAAGACATGCACCTAAAAAAAAAAAAGAATTATATATATTTGTAATGATAACTTCACGAATATTCCTTGTTGTGTTGCAGATGTATCATAGTGTGATAATAACGTAGCAATATATTACAGTATTTCGCAAGCACGATCAACTGCAATTTTGCGGGAAACTGGGAAAGATCCCGTAAAGATATTATATAGGTTTTGTGAATACGACTCAGCATATCTGGTTTAATAGCATTGTGATAAATTCCACCACACCTGGCCTACTAGGTAACTAGTACAAACAAATGACATTAGTAGAATTGGAAAATCATTTTGACCATGCAAACTGCTTTCTACCAATAATGATGTACCTTGTTAAGTAAACATAATTATCTGATAGACAAATAAGTCGTTTTGAAGTAATAACAATGAATTCAGTGAAGTTTATTGTCCAATGATAATATGTGGTGGGGTATTTAAGAATTGTAAAATATAACCAGGGATAACTCAGATAAGAGATCGTTCAATTTGAAAAGCATGTCGCTGTTTCTTTATATAATAATTTCTTGTGAGCAGGATATACGTTCGTTCTATACGCGAGCTCAATCAAATCGAGTAAGTTTTAAAATTCTTAGATCAAAAGATGATTTATTGAATTCCAGTCATTGCTATACTTTAGATATTTCACAATGCAAAGTGATATATCATAATAATTATGAAGGTATAGTGCATGTATTGTCAGCAAAGTATAAAGAAAAGGGGCGATTTTATAGTATCAGTTGCGTATATATTACATAATAAAGGCCCAAATACGACCTGACGGTATATCTTATTGCCAAGTTTATGAGACTCACCAAAAGAAAAAGTCACGTGATGTTGGCTGATTTGTAGACATGGTACATGAGTTTTGTTCCAAAACAGAGTTTGTGCTTTTAACTACTGTATTTCTCCAAAGTATTATGTATCAATTTCATGGTCAAGTGTAGGATGCATTCGACAAGTCTATATGCCTGTGACATTGCGTAATGTGTTCGTTTTCTGGAAAAGTTCATTTGTTTTGTAAACAAATGGAGACAATTGTATTGTCTGTTGGTGTTAGCTTCAGCATCCTTTTTTGTACATAATAATATATCGATTGTCGGTTTCAAAAGCTCGATGTAAACCTTGTAAAGCCATTTTCTCACGATATCGATGTACACTTTGATGTATTCAGGTAGTATGATAACAACGCGTAATTAAAATAAATCTCTTCGACTGGACTTACTTGACGGTTGAATGCTCGCCAGCCAGTCAGAGCTGAAGAAATGACTCGGACAAATCATACATCAAGTGAATACTCTCCGTATATTTCGCGTGTAAGGCCAGTCGAACAGATTTAATTACGTGCTGTTATTTCTCAAGAATTAAGACTATTTTGTACATGGTATGTGAGGCCTGTACTTGGTTACTAATTTGGAATCACCTTCTTTGCATTGTAAATGGAAATAATCTTGGGGAGAAAGGAAGAGCTTGAATACAAACTTGTAGAAAGAAATGCATTAATCCTAATATAGGTTAACATGGCTGCAATTAATTATTTATTTCAGAACGAATTCTTCGTCCATCGTATAATCAGTATGTCCAGTCGATTTAGTTTCAGGGACCTGTTCCTTTGTCCCGTCTGTTCGAATTATTATGCTACAAAGTGAACTATTTCTATTTGTCTACTCAATACCAAAGTCAGCCATAGCATGAGGCTTTATTGACCTTAAGCATGTTGAGCATGTTTGTTAAAGGTACTGTTTACCATTGGGAGCAGCGATTTAATAATATTCAGATATATTACATTGTGTTATTTTGATGCATATTTTATTATGTGTAGATCAGTTGTATCGGAAAACATCGTCTCACATGAAAATTTTGCATTGAAGCCTAAAATATATGGAGACATCACTATCTTTTCTTACTAAACTATAACTGTAGACGGTTTAGTCAGGAAACCTTTTTACATAACTATTGTTCACATTTTGTATATTCAACAATTCTTAACATTTATCATACTGATCCAAATTTCTACATTGGTTGTTTCTATTCCTAACTCACATTTTAGAGCTCAAGAACTAAAGCTAGTTTTCGGTGGAGGCTTTACCGTAATATAAGTGCCTTCGATTTTACACCGTGTGTTGTTTTTTTTCTTTTCCTCAACCGCGCAGCCAATATATCTCAGCCGTATTTCAACACAACGACACTGGAAAACTTCCTTACTGTTCGGGAGGGTACAAATGTACTGCTCCCCTGCCGGATTATCAACGCGAATAAGTCGCACGGTATTATCTGGACGATCCCAGCTACGGATGATACATTAACAGGTATTAAGATCGCTTGTACTGTCGTAGCGATTGTGCAGATCTCCACAAACGTCCACATCACTTTCGTCTCACTTGTGGGTCGTTAAACAATGATTTGCAGGCAGATCTACAAGGAATCTACTATCAATGAACAGGGTGTTTTGTAGTTGCGATTAGTTTAGGATTGTCCTTCATGTACAAAAGCTCTATTGAAGCGAGATTTGCATCTGACAAAGAAAACTATAAAGGAGGGGGTCATGTCGTACATCCCTATCAATTAATGGAATGGTCCATGCGGTTCAAAGCTAAGCATGTGAAGGAGGATGGAAACTAACACGATTGATTTTCTTATTGCGCTGAATAATTTAAGATTATTTTTTTCCATCGTACATTTATATGCTTAAACCTTTCTACAGAAAATGAGGTTAAAGTGTAAATCATTCTTTAAGATCAGAAATAAGGAAATCACCTGCTCAGTAGGTAAAATTTTAACATGTTGGGGGGGGGGGGGAGAAGAGGTTCTTATGTTTGAAACAAAAGTAATTTCCATGGAAAAAAAAATCATTCCCTCAACAGAATTGATTTACTCCAATGGTGATATGTACGCATCCCCAAACATGAGCGTTTTGGTGGAACGAACGGGGAACTACACCCTACGGGCAGATCTGCGGTTCTCTTCCATTAGGAGGGACCAAGCAGCAAGGTACGCTTGCTCCATCAAATCCTCTTCTGGTATATTCATCAAGGACCCGGACCTGTTCTACAATGTCAACGTACAATGTGAGTATATATAGGCCTACATTATAATCAATATGTGCGATCACATATAAATGTACAGTCAAACCTGCCTCGGCGGCCACCTGTCTATATCGGCCACCTGGCGTATACATTATATACAGCTACTAAAACTAATTCCCCTCTGAGCAAAATGCCATGTTAAAGACCCTGTTACAGCGGCCACATGTCTATAACGTCCACTTTTTTGTCTCCCTTGGTTGGCCGCTATAGACAGGTTTGACTATCAAACTCGTTTATATTATGTACACACACACACACACTCACACACACACACTTACACACACACAAACAAACACATATATGTGTAATGGTAATGTGAATACATATTTAAGTGTTGAGTGAAAATGCATGTGTGTATGTATGTATGCAAGCCTATGTACCATGTATGTTTGTCTATTTGTATGCAGAACTAGTTTCCGCAGCCGAGAGTAAAGGAGTGATAAGAATGCCGTACCTCGGCATCTATTCAGTTTGTACTAACCTTGAAACTCACACTTTTTCTATGTCGTGGTTTGCTCGAAGCTGAGCCAAATAATCATGCCACTTTTCACGGGTACAAAAAGAGGGGATGATATTCTTGAATTCTTCTCTCTTCTCTTTTATTCTCCTTTGGTTTTGTTTGTTCCTCTATTCTTGGATTTTTCTCCTTTTTGTAAGTAAAAACAACAAATCAGAAAACAATTATTATTTCTATCATTGAAACTATGTTTTATCTTCGGATCACAATACGTATAATATTTATGATAATGATGATAATAATGATAATGATAACAAAAATGATAGTAATAATAGCAAGTAATAGCAAGACAATCAAGACAATGACACACACACACACACGCACACACACACACATTATATATATATATATATATATATATATATATATATATATATATATATATATATATTTATGTTCATCCGGACAATACTAGACTGCAGGATGACGACAGGTTGACGAAAAGCGTGTCAAGGATTACAGAACTCCCACCACAATCTTGAGCCACGCCTCATGATAACCTCAAAAGTGCATGTCCATGTCCACGCGGTATCATATTCGCCCGAGGAATATCAGAGCATAATGTTTAAAGTGCATCTCCGGTCTTTTTGTTTAAAGTGACTCTATTTCATTGAATCAAACCAAACAAACAAACCAACCAAAAGTTTTATTACAATCGGGCAAATATATACACATATATTTATATACATATTATATCATATAATATATATTACATATATATGCAGAATATATGTATATATCTATCATATATAAAGAATTTGATCGCAATGTGAGTTAATTCCCTTCTTGACAATTTGACATAGTTTCTATTAAACCTGCAAAAAAAAAGAGAAAAAAAATAAGAACATATGGTATATTTTCAATTATAACTTTAAGACTTACTTCTCGTTATGCAACCAGTGAGATTCAACTAGGAAGGTTTTATTTTGTTCTACCGATGATGGATTTACTTCAAAATATTTTGAAATCGTGTTTAACCCAATTTGTGACGAAACTCTTTATATATGCATATATGAATTATGAAATGTGTTTGAAGAATAGAAATATGAGTTAATAATCATGCTAAATTCCTGTTTTGTCTCCCATTTAAAGTTGCACTATAGTTGCTAAATCACTGGCAAAAAAGAGAATGTTTCCCAACAATGTTGTGTTTCCAAATCATTGTAATGCTTGTATGTCATGCAGTGACATCATCGTTTTACCATACTTATTACTATTTTATTACTATTGTGAACAGTGTTCTATGCAAACGTAAGGAACTTTAAAAACTTAGTTACATCGTATTCGATTTCAGAGAAACTTTGCCGTTCTTTTGGTTTCACTGATTTAAACGTTATAACTCGAACATGCAAAATGAGCACTGCAGTTTTCCCTTTAAAGTACCGACTGTGCCCAGCATGATTTTCGGTAAGCGTGTGGTTTTGCGGCACGAGCAGGGATTTGGGTGATTGTATTCTATTTCTAGTCGAAGTCTGTTTCCAGCAATTCAACGAGGCGAGACGATCGCCATGGAGTTATAAGATCGCTACATCATGGTTCGTTTCCCCGCAGAACACAATACGAGATAAAATCTCGAATCAGCAAAAGCCTCGATTGTCTCACCATGTTCCAAAGAATTCCTTGCCCATTGCGACTACGACCCGAACTAATATCCATTAACGACAAAGTATGTTTGAAAAAAAGGTAGAGGTACCTTATACTGTAACAATAATTGAAGTATGAGGTATTGAATATTTCCATGAGCTAGTGGAGTAATTCCAAAATGCGAAGTCATGAGCTACAACAATTCACTAAATTCATTTTGTGCTTTCTATTTTAAGCCCCCCCTCCCCAAACATAAAGAAGATAAAATATAGAGTAGGTGTAGTCTCTTTCGCATATACAGCAATTCAGCACAATTCATATGTGTTTCCATTCTTCACCTGAAGTTCATTGTGATGAAACAGTATTTCTTGCTGGGTCGACAAAAGTACCACAAACAAATTTATCGTTGTTGAGGAATTAAAGAATAAAGAAATAAACGCCCATGAAGGATGCATTGAATGTTAATGAACTAAGCTTATGCATGGGTTTATGGAATGCTTCATCGTTCTATGGACCATAATCGTACGAGGCCATTCCTCAAATCATGCATAGCAGGACAGGTGCATTCGCGCGCTCCCACGTCCTACAAGGCACCTATTCTATGGGTTTCGTTAAAGGGGCATTCCAGACGATTTTCATAATTTCACATCATAGTACATAATCAACAGCTCCATGTATAGATTAGTGGAATTTATTTTGGTTCTTGAGCAGAGAAACAATACTTTGAAAAAACCTTAAATAAATTACACTGAACAAGGATGATGACATAGGAGGCTCACATATTTCAGAAATGTAGCAGTGTAATTCCGTTACAATACCTCTTGCTTGCGAGTTCACCTGTTTATAATCTATGCATGTTTGTTTGTTCTGCTTCCTTGAGCCCCAACCCATACATTCTTATGGTCACCCTGCCATGTCATCATCCTTGTTCATTGCAATTTGTTATAAATTTCGAAAATATTCTTATTCTTCATCCCAATTATCATATATTCTAAAACTCTGTCTTCAGTATAACTAATTTAGAGTTGTTCAAATGTAAAAATCCTAAAATCATCCGGAGGTCTCCTTTAAGTCGATGTCTTAAAAATGCACACCTTATTTTGTTAAATACTGGCTATCGAGCGTGATCTAGCACGACAAGTTGACAAAAATCCATGTGATAAGTGTTGTTGAAGAAGGTTTGTCGTACTCATGAGAGAATTCTTTCCCAAGAGAGTGGATAAATTTCAGTGCGATGAAAGAAATCTGTTTTTAAATTCGTTGCATGCAGAGAAGCTCGCACTAGCAAGAAGAAGCAAAAAAAAAACAACAAAAAACAAAATAATGTTAATAATAGCACGCGAGTTACAAGCTGAAGAGAGATCGTGTTAGGTTAAGGGGTGGAATGCTAAATGATAACCGCGTCATATGCTGAATTGAAATGAGTACCAGCTCAGCTGGTTTTTATGCTCCCTTTCTTTATCTGAACGTGACTGGTCTATTGTCAAGTCTCACTGCACTCTTTGGCATTCTAAGAAAAGCTCATATTACTTCGAAAGCATACATCTCTTTTCTTAAGGTGTGTTTGTTTGTGTGTAAGTGGGGGAATTGTATTTCGTAATTTAGAAATGTTTCTTGAGCAATGCAGGGTATTGACCAAAAATTATTCGTATACCGGTATATTTATGCATTTTCTCATAGTTCTACTATGAGTAATCGACGTAGATGATTTGTTCTCATTAGCAATTTCAGTTTTTAACACGTTCCTCATGTGAATTTGTCGCTTATATATGGCATTATGTTTGTATTCATTCGATGTCTGTACCGATGTAATGTGTATGGACGCAAACAAAACAAATTTCAACAAATGTACGATAAAATTGAATTGAATTGAACTGAATCCAGTTATCTCACTACACATGGCATCATACAGTATACAGCCGACAATTTTCTCTTGATATATCTTGCCAAAAGTGACTATACATTATTTTCTTTCCTAATGTTTTACAATATTTTATTTTCTTTTTCTAATGTGTGACTTTTGTCCTTTTTTTCCTAAAGAAAGAGAAATAAGAAGCCCGCAGAGTTGATATGCAATGGTACAATATAACCCAATGTAAGACGAAGATTACTGTAATTTGGCCTGTTACCGATAAAATAGTTCATCCGCCGATGAAAACCCTGTTAGACGCTAAACGATTTTGATGTTGCATGATGTTATAGATGTGACCCATCATTATGATCTCATTACTATAGTATCCCATTCTCATTATGTGCTTTCTTGATTTGCGCTTATGCTGGGTATGAGAGCGAGTATTTTGTACAGGCGTATGTGCAAAGTCTATGTCCAGGCGTTCATTTTTTTTTCTTTCCACATGGTACGTGAAGGACAACAATGAAAGAAGTCAGTAGTCAGTTTCGGTTGATATCATAATTTGCATGGTATGATAAATACACATTTTCTTTATTTTTTGAACTGTAGAACGCCTTATGTTTCCAAAACGCACTTTTATTGGCTGATTTTACATGGTAGAAATAATTATAAAGTGTTAGCCCAAACCCCAACCCCCCCCCCAAAAAAAAAAAAAAAATCGAATACATTTGAAGACGTTATAGAATGCACGTGGAGTCACATATGAGTGATATCAAGGTAGACAGATACCTTTAGCCTCATTCTAATTAACACTTTTTCAATTCGTAAAACAAGCACCATTTCGTTATTCGTTCATTCAATTAAAATGACATAGTCACGTGATCACGGACATGCCGCACTTGTTCATTTGAATTCATTTTTTGTGAATCGAATTTAACATCTTTTGCTGTCAATTTAGCACGTACGTTTATGCTTTGGTTTTTTCTTTATTTTTTTAAACATAGTTATTGTTTTGCAAGCGTCATTACATTTCATATTTTCGTATCTATTCTAGACATTTTGGCAGCAGTTTTTTTTTTCCTTCAATATGCTCTGTTACGACCAAAATCACTCTGAGAATGATCGCAAAAAAGAAACAATCAACTAATATTCATTCGGTTTATTAACAGTGATATTGTGGGTACAGACTCGTAATCGGTTTTCACATCAGTACAATAATGATCACTAAAACTGTTATAAATCGGTAGTGGAATCACTTACACGTATTAAGTAATCCTTTGAATATATCCAGATATGATGTTCGATGCACAGATGAATGATCCGTGACGCACCAATGAATGATTCCTCCGACGTAATTCCAGAGGCACAGGTTGCATTAATCCACAGTATAAATCCGGGGTAAAATCCGCGATATATGTCCACGGTATAATGTTCACAGCGAAACGTGCAGAATCCAAACCTTATGACGACCACGTCAGGTTGATGCGTTGAATGATGATTCACTTTATAATGTCCAGCGAGGAATCCAGCCCGTCACAGCTTTGTCGTAACAATGTCCGTTGACATTAAAATATGGAGTCTATCTCCAACGTAGGCAAATTAATTCTCTGCAGGCAAAATGTCTCCCAGGCCTTATCTCCACAAAAACAGTTTGTATAGCAGGTCAGCAGGTAACACAGGACGGACTATAACAAGTCGCTTCAGAGCCAGAAGTGACGTAACTCTCAGAGCAGAGGTGTTGGGTACTCTGCCTACCTCAGAATTTCTCCGGCTTTCATAATATCCATTCACCCCTTTCTTGAACATTCTGTAACTTTCTCCAACCTGGAGCCACATACCTGAACATACTAGCAAGTCCAAGTTCTAGGAATTCTGGATGACTCACTGCCTAACTATGTGCATAACATCATTACCAAAATTAACTACCAATCACATTGGGCTACAGGGACAGTGCCTCACTCAGCCAAATATGTAAGCACTTCCTAGAATTTTCTGGAATGGGTTAAATCATTCTAGATTGAGTGAGCTATAATGTATTTCCTGTCACATGCATACATGTACTGTAGCTACATTGTATACCACGTAAAAAAATTCTCCACTGGTCTGGTCAGCCTGTATGTACCATATCTACATCATATAGAATGTTCTCCATTAATCTGGTCACCCTGTGTACATACACATTAAAACAACCATGCATGCAGTACATTATACATGTACATAACTACTAGTGTATACATTTTGTGACACTGTCCCCCATGGGAAAAAGAAAGCCTTGCCGTAGCAAGGGTTTCTTTTACCTTCACAATTTCTCATTATTATTTACAATGAATGTGAGGTAAAATCCAAGTCAAGCAACAATAATCACATATTATCACATGCCTTTTGAATAGCTGCATTAATTCCACGTTCTCTTTTCATGGACACCATTTACAATGATATTGCTTGGATTCTCGGAACTTATACAATCATGTCAAACTGTTTTGCATACATTAATGGATATGCTAAACACATACACTGTAAGTGATGTGCGGTGAAAACTTTTCACCTTTGATACTCTCTTCATGTTACACTCTTGACAAAGCGTCAGCAATTACATTATTTTTGCCTGCCACATGTTTGATTTTGAGCGCATATGGCTGCGTCATCATGCTCCATCTGAACAATCTGTTGTTCTTCATTTTGAACCGGTCTAAAAAGACCAAGGGGTTGTGGTCAGTATAGACCGTGATCTCCCCTTTGCTATTTGTCAAGTACACGTCATATTGCTGGAGGGCAAGGATGAGACTGAGAGTCTCCTTCTCGATTGTGGAGTACTTCTTCTGGTATGCATTCAACTTTTTGGAAAAGTAGCTAACCGGTCGTTCAGTGCCCTCGTCATCTTCATGGAGCAAAACTGCTCCCACTCCTACATCGCTAGCATCTATTGCCACCTTGAATGGCTTTTGGAAGTCAGGAACTGCCAGAACAGGCTCATTAGCAAGGACTGCTTTTAGTTTCTCGAAGGCTCTTTGACACTCATCAGTCCAGGTGTACTTTGCCTTGCCCTTCAGCAGGTTTGTTAGGGGGGTGACTACAGTGCTGAAATTAGGTACAAATTTCCTGTAGAAACCAGCCATGCCCAGAAATCTGAGCAACTCCTTCTTGGATTGGGGGATGGGAAAGCCTAGTATAGCTTCTACCTTGGCTTCTCTTGGCAATACCTTTCCCTGACCGACTACATGCCCGAGATACACCACTTTGGCCTTTGCAATTTCACTCTTTGCCAGATTAATCACCAATCCGGCCTCCTTGAGTCGATCAAAGAGTTGCCGCAAATGTGTAATGTGCTCTTCCCACTTGTCACCACACACTTGGATGTCATCAATGTATACTACACAGTTGTCAAGTCCGGCAATGATTTGGTTTGTTAGCCGTTGGAAGGTGGCCGGAGCATTTTTCATGCCAAATTGCATTACTTTGTATTGGAACAAGCCATCTGGTGTAGCAAAGGCAGAAATCTCCCTGGCTTTGTCGGTCAAGGGCACTTGCCAGTATCCCTTTAGAAGGTCTATTTTACTGACATATGCAGAATTTCCGACCCTGTCAATGCAGTCTTCTAGTCTGGGAATGGGGAAAGAATCTGTTTTCGTCACGGCGTTTACCTTTCGGTAATCTATACAGAATCTTTGAGACCCATCCGGTTTGGGCACCATGACTATTGGGGAACTCCAACTGCTTTTACTCGGTTCTATTATGTCATTGTCTAGCATGTACTGAACCTCTTCCCTTACTTTTTGCAGTTTGCTCGGGTTTAATCTGTAAGGATTTTGCTTGATAGGGTCAGCATCTCCTACATCAACATCATGTACAGCCAGAGGGGTGCAGCCTGGTTTGTCTTTACACAATTCTTTGTACTCATGTAACAGACTAGTCACACCTTTCCTGTGATCTTCAGGTAGGTAGTTCAATGCCTCATCTACTTTCCCTAACATCTCTGAGTTAGACAACCTGGCACTAGAGGGCTCACTTCCATTCTCATCTTGAGCTTCTCCCTGTTCATCTACTTCCTCTTCTACCACCTGATCTACGCCTACAGGCTGACTAGCCTTTCTCTCATAGTATTCTTTCAGCATGTTTACATGACACATCCTCTGATCTTTTCGTCTGCCTGGCGTACTGATCACATAGTTCACATCATTGAGTTTCTTTTTGACACAGCATGGGCCACTGAATTTGGCTTTCAGTGGTTCACCTTGTATGGGCAGCAGTACAAGAACTTTGTCACCTGATTTAAAGGTTCGGGCTGTGGCATTTTTGTCTGCCTTTCTCTTCATTGAGTCTTGTGACACTTTCAAGTGTTCCCTAGCTACCTCACAAGCCTTTGAAAGCCTTTCACGAAACTTTGACACATAGTCAAGTAGGTGGACCTCATCATCCTCAGTCATGAATTTCTCTTTGATGAGCTTCAGTGGGCCTAACTTCATGACCGTACACCAACTCAAATGGGCTGAAACCCGTCGACTCATTTGGGGAGTCCCTCGTTGCGAACAGCAGGAAAGGGATGCCCTTATCCCAACCCTCGGGATACTCCTCACAAAATGCCCTAATCATTGTCTTTAGGGTCTGGTGGTAGCGTCCAACGCACCTTGGGATTGGGGATGATAAGTTGACGACTTCAGCTGCTTCACACCCAAACGATACATCACCTCTTGAAATATGCCTGACATGAAATTTGACCCTTGGTCAGTCTGCACTTCCTTGGGCAACCCATACCTAGTGAAAAACTGCACTAGAGCATCTACCACAGTCTTGGCAGTGATATTTCGCAATGGGATAGCCTCTGGAAACCGTGTAGACATATCCATGATTGTCAAGAGGTACTTATGACCCGACCTATTCCTAGGCAAAGGTCTAACACAGTCAACTAGAACCCGACTGAATGGTTCTTCAAACGCAGGTATCGGAGTCAATGACGCCGGCTTCACTGAATGCTGTGGTTTACCAGCCACCTGACATGTGTGACAAGTCTTGCAAAACTCAGCCACATCCACATTCAACCCTGGCCAATAGAAATGCCTCATGATCCGATCCTTTGTCTTTCTGACGCCTAAATGGCCCTCAACAGGTAACTCGTGAGCAATCCTCAAGATCTCACCGCGGTAACTGGGAGGGACAACAACTTGACGGACCACCGTCCAATCCTCATCAGCTGACCTATGGGGAGGTCTCCACTTCCTCATCAAAATGCCATCTTTGACATAGTAGCACTCAGGGACCTTTTCAGCCTCAGCCTCAGAACACGCCGTCTGAGACAAGCCTTTCAACTCAGAGTCTGCCTGCTGTGCTTCAACCAAGGAAGACTTGCTAAACAGCCCATCACTGTTAGCCTCGGAGCCTAATACAGCAACCCCATCATTCAAATCCTTGAAAAAGGTTTCTGCCAACCAAACACCGGAATTCTCTTCCACATCAACAGAATCCGCATCATCTTGAACAGCTCTACGAGCCTGAGACCTAGTCACAACACAATCTGGGAAAATCCCAGGGAACTCCTCCTGCAACTGCTCAGTTTCAGCAACCACCACTGGTTTATCCGAAACAACTGGAGACACAACCACCTTATCCCCAGCCAAGTCATTCCCCAACAGGAAGTCAATGCCTGCCATGGGCAACTCAGGAACAACTCCAACAGTAACAGGACCAGAAACTAGGTCACACTTCAAATCCACTCTATACAGCGGTACTGACATATAATTGCCATCAACAGTCTGAATCAAGACTTTTGCATTCACTGCACTATCTGGTGGAAAAGTCATACCACCATCCACCATCACCGACTGAGAGGCCCCCGTATCCCGCAGGATGACTACTGGCTTACCTGCCTCACCAGAAGTACATGGGGTCACCTCACCATCAAACAAAAAGCTACGATAGCTCTCATCCACCTGCTTCAGCCTATCTTTGAATTTGGGAGATCGACTTTCAATGGCCTGTGTTTCACTGAACGGGACACTATTTTCGGGTAGGACACTTTTTGACATGACAAATCCCACCTCCTTCGTTGCACCATTTTGCAACTTCCAACATTGCAACTTTATGTGCCCTTTCTTGTGACAATGAAAACATCTGATGACATTTGCACTTGTACTGGACCCTTTGTCAGATTGAGGCTGTGGTGCCGATGAAGTTTCAGAACTCGTGCCTTTTTCAGGACCAGCATTCTTTGGATTGCTCGATTGATTTTTGTCTCTCTTGTTTCCAAAAAAATTCCTGAAAGGTGGTCTGTTGTCATTTCTGTGGGTCAGCTCATACTCATCAGCCATCAAGGCTGCTTTATGCAAACTTGTTACTTTGTGATCATCCAAATGCAACCTCACACTGAAAGCAACACGCTTTTTGAATTCTTCCAAGAGAACAACCTCACGTAGGTTATCAAAATCCTGATCCACTTTCAGGGATCCGTACCACCTATCGAACGTCATTTCTTTTTCACGAGCAAACTCAACATGTGTCTGGCCTGGTTTGCGGTACGAATTTCTGAACTTATGTCTGTGAGCCTCTGGCATCAACTCATTCAACACTGCCTTCCTGACTGTAGTATAGTCACGTGATTGCTCTTTGGAAAGAGATGAGTAAACATCGGCTGCTTTGCCGACAAACACACTTTGAAGGAGCATGGGCCAAAATTCCCTTGGCCAGTTCAAACTGTCAGCCACCTTCTCAAATGACACAAAATATGCATCGACTCTGTTTTCTTCAAATTTTGGCACCAATCGAATGTTCCTGGCCAAACCAAATTCAGAGGGAGATCATTCACGATTTCCAACAGTCTGTGCATGAGCCAATTCCATCTCTCGCAATTTCAGTTGTTGCTCCACTTCAAGTTTCTTCATTTCAATTTCTTTTTCCACTTCTCTAGCCCTTTCCCTTTCCTTCATTTCCATTTCTCCTTGTTCTCTTTCCCTCTCTCTCTCCATTTCTAATCTCATCTTCTCTTTCTTCATTTCCATTTCCATTTTAGCAAGCTCAAGCCGTGTTTGAACTGAAATTTGAGCTTGATCTGGAATGTTGATTTCTTCTTTGAGCTCCATGTGACCAGCTACTAAGTCAAGAATCTCTGCCTTCCTTACACCTTGTGGAACATCAACATTCAAATGCTGTGCGATAGCAGTCAAATCACATTTGAGTAACCTTTGCAAATATTTGAGGGACAAATCTGTCCTCTGAACAAATGCCTGAACATCCATTGTACTGATTGACATTGTCACATGTATTACACACAATGAACAATCAACTCAACTTGTATTTTGTCTGTACCAATATTCTGGATTCCGGAACGTTCCAAATTCCAAGTTTTGGCTTTAAATTTACTTCCCGGACACAAGCCCCCAATTTTGTTACGACCAAAATCACTCTGAGAATGATCGCACAAAAGAAACAATCAACTAATGTTCAGGCGGTTTATTAACAGTGATATTGTGGGTACAAACTCGTAATCGGTTTTCACATCAGTAGAATAACAGTTATAAATCGGCAGTGGAATCACTTACACGTATTAAGTAATCCTTTGAATATATCCAGATATGATGTTCGATGCACAGATGAGTGATCCGTGACGCACCAATGAATGATTCCTCCGACGTAATTCCAGAGGCACAGGTTGCATTAATCCACAGTATAAATCCGGGGTAAAATCCGCGATATATGTCCACGGTATAATGTTCACAGCGAAACATGCAGAATCCAAACGTTATGACGAGGTCCCACGTCCAGTTGATGCGTTGAATGATGATTCACTTTATAATGTCCAGCGAGGAATCCAGCCTGTCACAGCTTTGTCGTAACAATGTCCGTTGACATTAAAATATGGAGTCTATCTCCAACGTAGGCAAATTAATTCTCTGCAGGCAAAATGTCTCCCAGGCCTTATCTCCACAAAAACAGTTTGTATAGCAGGTCAGCAGGTAACACAGGACGGACTATAACAAGTCGCTTCAGAGCCAGAAGTGACGTAACTCTCAGAGCAGAGGTGTTGGGTACTCTGCCTACCTCAGAATTTCTCCGGCTTATATACTATCCATTCACCCCTTTCTTTAACATTCTGTAACTTTCTCCAACCTGGGGCCACATACCTGAACATACTAGCAAGTCCAAGTTCTAGGAATCCTGGATGACTCACTGCCTAATTATGTGCATAACATCATTGCCAAAATTAACTACCAATCACATTGGGCTACAGGGACAGTGCCTCACTCAGCCAAATATGTAAGCACTTCCTTGAATTTTCTGGAATGGGTTAAATCATTCTAGATTGAGTGAGCTATAATGTATTTCCTGTCACATGCATACATGTACTGTAGCTACATTGTATACCACGTAGAAAATTCTCCACTGATCTGGTCAGCCTGTATGTACCATACCTATATCATATAGAATGTTCTCCATTAATCTGGTCACCCTGTGTACATACACATTAAAACAACCATGCATGCAGTCCATTATACATGTACATAACTACTAGTGTATACATTTGTGACAGCTCATTGAGTCGTCCAGCCACAACTCATCTAAATTGAATGAACGAATAACGAAATGATGCTTGTTTTACGAATTCAAATCGAAAAAGTGTTAATTAGAATGAGGTTAAAGGTAATTTGAATGCTCCAAAATGAATTTGAATGAAGAGATCATAAAATTGAAATACCGAACATGTCATCTACGCTCAATTTTGCTAAATTGAATGCAGCAATAGGGAATTGGACTCACAAAAGCGCGAAATTGGCCGGGAAAACCTATGTTTTATAGATCTTAGATTGTTTTAAATCATACTCTTTATTTTGTGTATGTATGGGTGTGTGTGGGCGTGTGTGTAGCTCCGATGAAAGATTAAAGAAATGGATTGGATTATTCTTTGTTTATCTATTAATTGCAGCCGCGTGCATGTAACATGGAAGTTTGTTTCATGTGTGGGAGTGTCAATTGTACATACGGGTACCTTCGCTATATACGTGTATAGCACGCATCCAAAGCACATGAACTCCTTTATCTCTATTTCTTTCTCTCAATTTCCAGTGCGCTGTGGGCTATCCACACTGTAACTAAGCCCTCACGTTCATTTCGGAAGTCATGGAAGCAAAAGAGTATGAAAAGGGGAAAAGAAAATTGAAGAAGGTGACACTCGCTCCCTGCAGAATAGATTGACACGTAAAATGATTAGCTTATTAACTTGCGTTACAATGAGGTGAAAAATAAACAGCTAGCCCCTGCAAAAATATCAATGTCTTATTTTACAAGCAATATCATTTAAAATGTATGCAGCACGCGAGACGCTCCATAATTCATGGCCTTTGCTCCGAACATGTAGCAGACACCTAGCTTGCCAGTACCGCTAATCAGCCGCAAATTCTATTTAGGCGGGGCTATAACTAAACTTGTTCGTCGGCGGTTTCCGCAGAACCCAGTTTTTGTCTATAAAGTCGAGGAAGCGTAAATGGATGGAATTGTAAGGAAGGGGCGGTGCCCTTTTGATTTCACACCAATCTACCTATTCCTTCTGAAGGAGCTACTGTTCCCATGATTATTCAATGACCCGCGAAGGATGCTCACTTCAAAGTTCATTTATCTTGATGACGTCATTTAATGGTGTGTTCTAATGTGATTTTAAAGCGCGGAATTAACATCATACACTTCCTGCATTGAAATTTCTACAGTTCTTTCGTTTTCATAGATTATAAGGCAACCTACCTGGAAAACAAAACAAAGCATAACAAAATAAGAGAAGGCAGACACCGGAATGTTATGGTGCATATATACGTGGAAAACGGGGAGTGGCTCAGGAAGTTAGTTTTAAGTAAAAATTTTCCTTGAAATACCCGACAGCGATTGCGTATGCTGTTTGTATTTGCGGGGTGTATGTGAGGGAATCTCTAAAGATTTCGTTCTAGTCTTCCATGTTGTTCGCATGTTAGGATGTCACGATTTTATTACCAAGTTTATAAACTGTCGAGGGCCAAACTTTTCTGGAGCAGTGACTGCTTTCGTTGAAATTGCCAGTGGGGGACATTCAGGATTTAAGATTGCGATGCACGTCTCTATGGCGTCTGAAACTCCATGGAGAACGTGCACGCAAATGAGAAGGAGGTGCATACGTATTCATTCCGTATTAACAGAGTGGGAAGGTAGGGGGGAGGAGTGGGGAGATATTGGGTAATAGTTGGGATGGTTGGCGGCGAGACAAATGTCGGAAACATTTGGAGAGGTGTTATGACCTCGTTTAGCAGGATGGCCTTGCATTTTGCACATGTCTCCGTGTTTCGGGATTCAATGTTTTACTTGATATTCTATTTTTTGGTCATATAAATATTCTAATAAGAATGCTACAACAGCAACTACAACAGATTCTTCTGGAGTCATGACTCAGTCGAAGCGTCTAGTTGTAATAGTATAAATTATGGAGAAACGTGACGTAATTGTAAAGATGTCAGGGGGAGACCAAATTTTGGAGTCTTGGCATTTATTATTAATCTTCATCTAGTTTTAAGGAGATTGCACGTATTTCATTTAACAAACACAAACACACTCACACACACACACATGCACCCATCCCATCCACACAATATATATAAATATATATGTACGCGCGCGCACACACACACACATACATACACACACACACACACACACACACGCACGCAATACTTTTGACGAGCACAAAGTAAACGCATTACAGATACATTTTCTGCTTTCACACACCCCATTCAGTGTTATCCTTGCAAAGATTACGCTTGTTCATGCCATTCTGTCTTCAGCGTGCATCAGGTCCACGTGTCACTTTTTTCGTCTTCTCCTTTTATTTATTTTTTTTTGGCACACCTTCTTTCTTTCCCCTTGTATCATGATCAGGAGTGGTATTATACTAAAGTATGACCAAATAGTTCACTCGTCATGTTTGTCTTTAGAAAGTGAAATGGTAAAATGAAATCAACATTTTTAGTGTTGCCACCCCTTAAACCTTTTGTAAAATGTTAAATTCAACACTCAAAATGTTAAATTTAGCACTCAAAATGTTTAATGGGAAATCCACTATTCTAATATTGTTAAATCTAACCTGTACAAAAAAGTTGGAGGAGTGACAATTCAATGTGTGATTCACCATTTCATTTTTGGAATGAATGGAAATTGAGAATACCAGAAAGCAGGGTTAGGATTTGGGAAAAAAAAAGTGTTTGACGCCAGCGTAAACATGCAGCTATATCGCATTCCGTAATGCATCAAGGGCAATTTATTCTTACCGCCGTGTTCTACTCGTCAGACATGACATCATAATGAATTGTTTCTCTCCATCTGTCCCATTGGGTTTGGCTGGAGTTTGACTGAACTACGTCCCAGTTGTATCACTGCTCCCGAGTTGTCACAACGCATGTCGCGGCTGAAGATTTACAAAAGGGTAGACGAGTGTAACCACAACCATAATTTCTCATTGTCATCCTCTAAGAAACTGATATTGAATTCAGACCCCATGCGACAAGCTTGAACTGGATTACCCCATCTCTCATTATTATAAATGATTCAAATGACCATCTTTTCCCTTTTTCTTTTTGACTTGGCTTTCAAAGCTTTGCAAGGGATATTTTGAGCGCTGATCATGTACCGTAAGACGGGGGACAAAGTAGGAGGTGTTTTTGACACGGCACGCTAGTTAATTATTAACGGATAACGTGCGGAGTAAGTTAACTATATCTTCGTCTTTCCTAAAAATAAGTATGAAATGAGGTTATACACTGTGTTAGCTTTTGTCAGTAGCTATGATAAGGAGTTATCCAGGAAAAACATGGCGTTGAATGACAAGAAAATGATTTATATGTATAATACACATGTTATCATCCCTGCTGGAAAGAACACTGTGTCTCACAGTGTGTTCACAATGTGATCACATAGTCGCCCATGCGAAAACGCTCGAATTTATCAGTGTGAAGATGATTTCACACTGTGGTTTGTTTGTTTTTTACAGAGAGATTACATAGTGATAACCTGCTTCACACTCTGAATGGATGATGCACAGTGTGTTTACATTGTTTAAACGCTCGAATATTATAGTGAGAAGAGATTTCACACTGTGTTCACATTGTGTTCACACTGTGTGTCACATTGTGTTGCACACTGTGGAACACTGTGTTCTTTCCAGCAGGGTAAGGCGTGTTTATTGTCTAAAACATCAACCCATTGCAAAGCGGGCCAAGTCATTTCAACATCGTGAAGAAGGAGAGCCGTCTGTAGTAATTTTGTTATCTGTTAAACTACACTACAAAAACATCGGTGTTAGATTTAACACCAGAAGAGTTAAATCTAACACTGATCAAGTGTCAATAGAGGACCACACCCACAGGTGTAGAAAGTATGTTGTGATGGTGTTGAAAAGTGTTCACCTGGCACTTCATGGTGTTAATTTGACACTGCAGCTGGTGATATTTTTGACACTTCGCTGGTGTTAATTCAACAATGACACCGCATGGTGTTGATTTGATATTGCTGGTGTTAATGTCAATGGTATAACACCCGCCCAGCTTCAATAGGAGACCACACCAACTGGTGTTACTGTGGTGTAAATGTGTTCACACCTTTTAAAAAAAAATGTGTTCACACCTTTAAAAAAAAACCCAAGTACTTCATAGAAAAATGCGTGATGGTCTTGTTGAAGTTCAAAATCAACAGGAAAAACAGTAGCTAAGAAACTATTAAAAAAAAAAACAATTCCATATTTTAAAGTGACACCGGAGGTGTTGATCTAACACCACAAATGAGCACCGAACATTTAACACCAGCTCGGTGTTTCATATTTAACATCGGACTTTTTGCAATGTATACCAGAAGTCTATAAATTTCAATTTAAGGATAACATAGTTAAGATAAATTAAATATGATTTTATATTGCTTTGCACACATTGATACTAAATCCAAGAACGCATTCTTCAAGTCAAGCCCGTATAGAAATATCACACACTTTATCAGTATGATGATCATTGTAATGAGTAGTTGATGATATACGAAATAGATACAGCATAATATGGAATATTGAAAAAGTTAAATTGAAATCAGTAGAAAACCGTGAATGACAAACTGAGTTCATGCAATAGTCATGGCAACATAGGCCCTATAGGATATTTGCATGGCGACAATGATAGAAGGGGATGGACAGATTTACTAGTAGGTTCCCGTGAAGGCGACATTAGTCTAACTGTTATGATGATCAAGTTTGTTGTAAGTAAAAAAAAAAAAAAAAATAGGGTGCACGTCACGAGACCGACACCAACGAGTCATAGAGCCCACGAATCATAGAGCTCACGAGTCATACAGCCCATCAGTCATACAGCCCATGAGTTCGACACTAAGCAAACAAGGCCCACGAGACCGACACATTAAGCCCCGTGTTTTATCTGTCGAACTCGTGGGCTGTTTTTACCTATAGTGTCGGTCTCATGGGCTTTATTTACTTATTGTCGAACTCATGGGCTGTAAAACTCGTGAGCTGTATGACTCATGGACCTGTTTTCAATGTCGAACTCGTGGGCTGTATGACTCGTGAGCTGTATGACTCATGGATCTCATTTCAACGTCGAACTCGTGGGCTGTATGACTCGTGGGTGTCGGTCTTGTGGGATGACCCCAAATTTTATATGCTACTAGCTATAGGGCCCACTTGATTGCTACTCCTGATATACCCTACACTATTGTTGTGAGAGCGCGCGGAGTGACACCGTCATTGCTGTGCACAGGGCAAGGAGAGATCCGAGGAGGGCAGTAAGGAAATACCAGCACCGTACGGTCAGGTCGGTAAAGGACTCGTTTTTGGCGACAAGGAAAAAACACTAGCGGCACGTATAGTCATGGCTATAGCCATTAAGTCTCACAACCACCATATGCTAGGATAAAACGTCTTTCTCTCTATCTCCTGCTTTCTTTCTTACTAATAATTATGATTGACAAAAGTGTCACAAATGTACACACAAGTAGTTATGTACATGTATCAAGGCTGTATGCATGGTGGTTTTAATGTGTATGTACACAGGTGGACCAGAATAATGGAGAACATTCTATATGATATAGACATAGTACATACAGGCTGACCAGATCAGTGGAGAATTTTCTACGTGGTATATAATGTAGCTACAGTACATGTTGTCACAAATGTACACACAAGTAGTTATGTACATGTATAAAGGCTGTATGCATGGTTGTTTTAATGTGTATGTACACAGGTGGACCAGAATAATGGAGAACATTCTATATGATATAGATATAGTACATACAGGCTGACCAGATCAGTGGAGAATTTTCTACGTGGTATATAATGTAGCTACAGTACATGTATGCATGTGACAGGAAATACATTATAGCTCATTCAATCTAGAATGATTTAGCCCATTCCAGAAAATTCTAGGAAGTGCTTACATATTTGGCTGAGTGAGGCACTGTCCCTGTAGCCCAATGTGATTGGTAGTTAATTTTGGCAATGATGTTATGCACATATTAGGCAGTGAGTCATCCAGGATTCCTGGAACTTGGACTTGCTAGTATGTTCAGGTATGTGGCCCCAGGTTGGAGAAAATTACAGAATGTACTAGAAAGGGGTGAATGGATAGTATATAAGCAGGAGAAATTCTGAGGTAGGCAGAGTACCCAACACCTCTGCTCTGAGAGTTACGTCACTTCTGGCTCTGAAGCGACTTGTTATAGTCAGTCCTGTGTTACCTGCTGACCTGCTATACAAAGTGTGTTTGTGGAGATAAGGCCTGGGAGACATTTTGCCTGCAGAGAATTAATTTGCCTACATTGGAGATAGACTCCATATTTTAGTGTCAACAGACATTGTTACGGCAAAGCTGTGACGGGCTGGATTCCTTGCTGGACATTATAGAGCGAATCATCATTCAATGCATCAACTGGACGTGATCGTCATAACATTTGGATTCTGCACGTTTTGCTGTGGACATATATATCGTGGACTTTACCCTGGATTTATAACGTGGATTATTGCAACCAGTGCCTCTGGAGTTACGTCGGAGGAATCATTCATCGGTGCGTCAAGGATCATTCATCGGTGCATCGAACATCGTATCTGAACATTTTCAAAGGACTACTTGAGAACAAAATATGTAAGTGATTCCATTACCGATTTGTAATTGTTTCTATTGATCATTATTGTACTGATGTGAAAACTGATTACGAGTCTGTACCCACAATATCACTGTTAATAAACAGCCTGAACATTAGTTGATGGTTTCTTTTGTGCGATCATTCTCAGAGTGATTTTGGTCGTAACAAAAGACATATCAGGCAAGCATGCAGGTTATGTTCGATCTATATAAAGGAAGGTGCATTCCAGTGCCCTTTTTTTTAGGTCTTCACCAATGATTGACAGATGATATCACTGGCTGAATCTTTATTGGTTGGGAAGTTTATTGTGTGCATAAAGTGAAAACTGTTTTTTTTTAATACAAAATAAGAAAGAAACCCATCTTAAGATAAATGACACGTAAATACATTGATTGGCCACATACGTAAGAGATACAAGTCAACATGCATTCGCATTGCAGATCTCCTTTAATGTGATTTGTAAGGCGAGAGGTGAGAGACTAAACGCTGGTGTTGCGGTGCACCACCTAAATTCTTCCTCGGGTTGGGACGGTCCCAAACAAGACGCACTTATCCTTGCGATTTAAACTTGTCCCTGCCCGTGGAATTTTGATCTTCGTCTTTCCAGAACCACAATCCCCCATCCTATTCGACATCATGATCTGTTATGTCCTACAATCATGTATAGGAATGTTATACTTCTACCAAGACAACCACAACCTCTACCTCTAAAATCAATGATAATTATCATATATCTACTTGCCTTCATGTTTATTAGCCTACTGCATGCAATACACATGTTAAATGCGATTCTCGAATGAATCCAAGCCGGCCAGCCTTCCTACTCCAAGATATCCCCACGCTTCAGGCAGGGAGGTGGGAAGAGACATCTCTTCCCACCTCCCTGCTTCAGGGCAACCCCCATTCTCTCCTCCCTTTCGTCTACCCCTATGTTAAGATTCCGTGATTGGTCATTCGCATTCTACAGCCTTTGACCTTGACCATATTCCTAGTTTGCGTTCAGTAATCAGTCTTATATCACCATCTTTGTTTTAGTTTTGTTTTGTTCTATTGGTTTGTTTTTCTATACATTTTTTCTTTCACTAGTCTAGACGAAATAAATCTGCTTCTTGTTGACAATATCTGAATATTTCCTGAAATTTAGAGTCGGCGAAGCTGAAGCCGTAATGCTGATCTTTGAACGTGCTATTATGTGCATAACGTGTGTAATTCTGTTGTCTCGAGAGATTGGCGAGAAAAAAACAAACACTCCACTCTCATTACATAAGCCTTCAGAAAAAAAAAAAGTAAATACACACCCATAACAACAATAGAGACCCGGGGGGGGGGGGGGGGAGGGACGCTCACATTGAAGGTGTCTAGGTTTCGACTAACTCCCATGTACACACATTCGAGAAAAGCCACTACATGTATGATAAAAATGTCTTTTGTGTTAATATGATACTTTCCTTTTGTTTATTTCATGAGGTTTGTTTCTGTTGTCAAAAACAAATTGTTTTCCTCTGTATGTATGTATGTATGTATGTACGTAAGTATGTATGTAGGCCTATGTACCAATGTATGCCTTGCCTTGCTTTGGTCGTAGGGGCACTGCACTGTCGATCTCATTCACCATCCGTCTTCACCTTCATGGCGGTCATTACCGAGGGTCTTTTCCCTGATGTCCATTCGGGATTGCTATTCGTCCCTATTTTTCGGTTGCACGTCACGAGAGCGACACCCACGAGTCATACAGCCCATGAGTCATACAGCTCACGACATAGCCCATGGAAGCAAACAAGGCCCACGAGACCGACTCATTAAGCGCAGTGTTCTACCTGTCGGACTCGTGGGCTGTTTTTACCTAGAGTCGAACTCATGAGTTTATTTGCCTACTGTCGAACTCATGGGCTGTGTGACTCTTGGGCTGTATCACTCATGGACCATTTTTTTTTTCAATGTCGAACTCGTGGACTGTATGACTCGTGGGTGTCGGTCTCGTGGGATGACCCCTCTTTTTCTCTGTCTGCCCGTCTTTCTCCTTCTCTCCCTGAACTCTACATTCGTAGAGAATGGTCTTTTGTTTGTTTGTTTGTTTGTTTGTTTATCTACTTTTCCATTTCACATTAAAAAAGTACTCTGAACAATGTACATAAAATTTACATAAATCAAAGAAAGATTACAAAATGGATAGATTGCCTATTTTCACATTCATTATTACAATGATTCTGCTCTTCCATTGGGTTCAGGTGATCTTTGATAGTCCACTAGGTTTTGTCACGAGTCTATTATACCACTGAACTTGTTCTTCCTGTCAATGACTGTGTCAGGTCTTCATAGTTTCTGATATAATGATTTTTTTTTCTTTCTTTCAGGAATGTATATGCGTATATACATTAAAATCATGGTGCAGCATAATTGATTGTATATGGTACATACATTTTGTATATCTATATATATATATATATATATATATATATATATAATATATATATATATATACAAACTATATAAACTCTGGTTCCGGCTTATGGGAGAGAGAGTATGGATAATGCATAGTAAGCGTTGTCGGCAGTAAAGCATGGATTGACTGACGTATACGTGTACCGGTCGTAGAGTTAAAAACGTTAAGGAGACACAAATTTGTCTCCTTATAACGTCTAGTGTCTCCTTAATGTATAGTTTATCAGTAATTCTACTATGATTGAGGATATTTTCTTTTAGCTGAAATGGGGAAAACACAAAGTTTGATGTGAACTTTTGCCAAGCACGATTATTACTGTGACGAAAAGTACAGATGTTAGATAATAATGTTCCCGGGTTTTGTAAAGGTTTATGCCAAAAATTATTTGTTATTGTACATATTATGGAAGCCGCGTGTGAAATGTAAGATGAAATAAACAAATGAATGACATGACTTTAACAATATATAAACCGAAGTGAAATTTATATAACTATATTATAAAACAATCAGACAAAATAAAGTCTAATTAAATAAGTTACAGTAAAATGACAATAACTCACCCAGAAAGACTGAAAACAAAAAGGTGATCAAGTAAGAAATTGTATTCGTTCAGGAGTCGTAGTACGAAGACTGATAAATTGGAATTGTTTTGCAATGATCGATTTTAGATGCCGCAAGGATAGGGGGCATTGGTCCGCAAAGACCACCACACTATTCCTCGATGTCGCCCAACGTCCTGGTCTTCAACGAAACGGACGACGTGAGTCTCGAGTGTAAAGTTACGGGGGAACCCTTCCCCACAGTTTCCTGGTATCACGGAATCACGAGACCCAACAGACGTCTCAAAACTGGTTGGTATAGTTAGCTTTGTTCGGGTGATGTAAATCGTAATTCCGAAGGTTCGTGAAACGAAAAAGGAAATAAGGTTCGTTTATATTCGGGAGGATCGTTAGTACGCACCTGATTTTCTTTGTCGGGTTAACAAACCTTATTTTCAATTTCGGAAGAAGACATTGTGACCCTTTGTTTTACGTGCATATGCGCTGAAATGAGTGTAACAGCTATTCTTTTTTTTTTTTTTTTACTTATCTATTTCTGATTTTTTTCTCAAAACAATGTACAAACTGAAATACAGTAGTAACACGGATTTAGATTTTAATCCAAACCAATTTTTTTTTTTGGTGTGTGTGTGTGTGACTTTGTGGGCTATTTCAACAACTCAGCATGTTCATTCTAAACCCATTTATAGTTCATTTTAAAGCGGTCATCCTAAAGTGTTTACAATCTGAGTTTTGATAGTTACAATAAATCAGTTAGTAGATATTACACAAAGTACTAAACTTGCCGTTACGGACATTACATTTTTTTGGACATAATTATTTACCTCTTTGTGGACATGTTGGGAATTTTATGAATTATTTTGAGTATCAAATTAAAAAAAATCTGACATTAGTGCTGAGTCCTATTAAGTCGTATATCATTATGGAGAACAGCTTCAGCATTTACTTTACAGGTTCACAGATGCAGCGTTACGGGCATTACAACTATGTCCACTTTTTGAAGTCCTGATATTCATCAATTTATTACGTCAAAGCATTTCTTGTCCAAGACAAGGCTAAGAATTCTGAAGTGTTGATGGAATAATGAGGGTAAAAAATTAGCGCGTTTTTTTTTAACCACAAATATCAAAAATATTGCCCCCATTTAAACAAAAAGAGTGTCTAAATGTACTTCAGTTCTATCAAAATACCACTCGAATGAAAGAACTTGACAAGTTCTGGCATTTGATACTAAATTTGTCCGTGTATCTCACATATTTTTCTTCGACTCATAACTGATTTATGATTTTTAGGAAAAGTTTCATTTTTCGTAGAATTGCCCATTTACTTTCATCTTTTCATCATCTCTCTCTTTCCCTTGCGCATTCTCCACCGCATTGTATCTTTTGTATCTTTTTTAGCGGGACTCTCCATTTCCATTCCCACCCTTATTTAATTTTTACTACTATGCATATAAAAGTATATTTAAAAAAAAATAAATTATATTTTCTCCATTTTGTTACTCATTGCTCATTATCATTTGTATTATTGTATTCTGTTAATTTACGTTTTTGCAAGTATTACAGATATATTCTGCTTATACATTGTATAGAATTTTCTCTGTTTTTTATGGAAATTAAATAAATTTGAAGTTGAACTTTGAACTTTTCTCCCGGCAGACAATTCAAGCCGCCCCAACGTCCTCCGCCTCCCGAATATTACTCGGCATAAGAGTGGCTGGTACAAGTGCGCGGCAAGCAACAAACTTTCCATAAGAAATGCGTCCCGAACTGTTCGTGTGAATGTTCAATGTAAGTTTCATATACAACGACAGAAGCAATAGTGTTGTAGTTGTAATAGTAATAGTAATAGTAATAGTAATAGTAATAGTACATAGTAAAGTAGTAGTATTAGTATTAGAAGTAGTAAAAGTAATAGTAATAATGATAATGAATATAACAATAATAATAATGATAATAGTAGTAGTAGTAGTAGTAGTAGTAGTAGTAGTAATAATAATAATAATAATAATAGGTATGGATTAAAGCAATGAAATATTTTATCAGTGATGTTGTGATAGTGGGGTCATACCACAAAACCGACACCCACGGGTCATACAGCCCACGAGTTCGACAGATACAACACAGGGCTTAATGTGTCGTGGGCCTTGTTAGCTTAGTGTCGAACTCATGGGCTGTATGACTCGTGGGGTCGGTCTCGTGACGTGCACCACATCGTGAAGTAAAACTGGCTGTAGAAATTGTATGAGCAGAAGGAAAAAAAAAACAAGTAAGAGAACGAAAGATGTTTGAAAACCCAAGATAATTTAGAACAAAAATAAGTGAGCTACTGCAATGTAAGTCCCCAAAATGAATATCAGATCTGTTGGAGCGGACTGTCTTGAACATTCTATATTTTGTTTTATGGAATGTGTTTGTTTCTCTATCTATTTATTCGTTTACTTTGCGACGGATCTTAGAGGGGCGGACGCCATTACTGAACTGAGCTGGACCGCCACTTGAGAAAATAATGCCCCAAAACTATTTGAAACGATGATGAATTTTCCACAGACCGTGATTAAAATTAATAATAATTACAAATATAAACATTGACCCTGCATGTGGCATAATTTCATACCCTTGCATCCCGAAACGGCACTGAAGTACGAGATTCAACTATTCCCCGGAGTGTTGCATGTGCTGCACATAGTTGTCCTTGGGTCATGCTTGGTGGCGTATTTCGAGTTGATATAAGCAAGTTCTGGGTTCTACTTTACGCATGTGCAGAAAAAAGGTCATTTATACGAACAGGGCATGCTGGTTTTTGAATTCGCTGAGATGAGTATCTGTGATCTAGCTGGATTATTCACTTAATCCTTGTAAGTGGTGATTCTCGGCACATCCATCTAACAGCAATATGGCAATATCTGTAGAAAAAGATTGTGTAATAGATTTAATGCAAATTGATGAAATGGATGCTTCCCAAGTGTTAATTGACGTCCATTCTGCTCATCTGGGCTACGCAATTTCATTCTTTGTTTGAACATTGACTGATATTGACTGATGGATTCTACATCAGTCATACGTAGGGTAAGGTCATGGATCTTGTCTGTCGCCTTGAAAGCAAGGGAAGTGCCTCACCAACTGAGAGAAAAAAAAGAAAAGAAAGGTCATTTGTGAACATGTGCACACGAGGTAATCCCGATCTGGCTTTTTAATCTTGGTGGTCTATGACGTGTAGCGCAAAACAAAACAAAATAAAACAAAACGAAAACAAAACGAAACCTAAGCAAAAAAAAAAAAAAAAAAAAAAAAAAAAAAAAAAAAAAAAACTACAAAAATTTACGCACTTGAAGATATAATAATAATGATAATAATTATAGTGGCTACTAAAATAGCGCACAGGTCCACCTTTCGGTGCTCATGGCGCTTCAAAAAAAAAATGAGATGAATATATATACATGTTTAAACATGACAACAGATAAAAAAATGGCAAACAACAAAAAAAACACATACCAGATAAAGAATACAATTGTTCCGAACATTATAGCTTACAATATTATAGTCATCAGTGTGAGAGGAACAGATACGTTAAATAAGTTTGGATTTGAATGTTTCTGTAGATGACAGTTGCCTTAACTGACTAGGTAACTGATTCCACAATTTTGGTCCCATAACGGAGAAATCAATACCCCCCCCCCCCAATCCATGTTTTACTCTGGGTGTTTGGAGTAACAGTGCATCTGACGATGAACGTATAGACTTCGTGTGAGGTTGTATTTGGGAAGAGAGCCACGTATGTATACGGAGGAAAAATAATGAATCAGAAATTAGAATTATTATTTTTCGTGTTGTTTCTTCCATGTGTATAGTTCCACCGACGACAACGAATAGTACCATTGATAAGCGTGCTTCAAAGAGGAGATATCTACGGCTGGAATGCGACAAGTTTGTTCGCGCCAATCCAAATCCGTCGTCGTTCATGTGGTTAAAAGACTCTCAGCCGACACTGGAATCGGGAAAATCGTAAGACTATGTAGTTTTGTCCTTGTAAAGTACAGTACCTGCCGTATACAACCACTATAAAAACAATTCCATCTGAGAGAAATATCTTGTTTAAGAACCTCTATATAGCAGGCACCTGCATAGAACGGCCATTTTTCGCCTCCCTTGGGTGGCCGCTATAGACAGAATTGACTGCAGCATATAGCATGTTTTTAATTTATGAAAGAGTCAAGGAGAGAAATAGGATATCTTTGATCGAAGTCTGTTTCATTCAGGGGCGGGGGGGGGGGGTATCGAAGTGCAGCTCTGGTCAAATCCTTCAGTCGATATCTTTAGGAGGACTTCTGATTTGTAGTTTCGAAGTTTAAATTCATTTCATTTCTATCGAATAAACAGAGAAAATTATATACAATTTATAAGCAGAACATATTTGTAATAATTGCAAAAGTGTAAATCAACAAAATACATGTAAGGATGAGTAACAAAATGAAGAAGATATAATTGTATTTGTTTTTTTGACATATACATAATCATGCATAGTACAAAGTATTGAATAAGCATGGGAATGGGAATAGAGGGTCCCACTAAAAAGCAAAGCTTGCACGATATGGGACCCTCAGAAAATATTTAAGAGATCGATTATTTAATTAATGAAAATACAAACAGATATAGAACAAAATCAAAGGAGCCAATGGAAACTGACTTGAGATCAAATTAGGAAGGAAAAAAGAAGAAAAAAGAAAAAAAAGTTTGTGTTGTTACTCTGTCTATCTCAGAAGACGATTGTTGAGACAACAATAATCTTGTACAGCTCCACATAATGTTTGAGTCTTTTTATGATATGGGGAAATCTACAGAAATTGAGGTATGTCTTAGCACGTTTTCAGGCGTATTCACTTCGATGATTTCTCAAAGTATCAATTTACCACCATTATTCCTTATACTTTAAACTCGAAATATTTATGTTTTTCCCCTTTCTTTTATGCGTTGTATTCATTATTTACCACAGGCTTGTTATAATTGACCTGGATCCTGAAAAAAATTACGGTAATTACACCTGCGTCGCAAGTAACGCCCTTGGATCAGTGAATGTAACGTTCGTAATTTCTGGTAAGTTTGCCTGGCAAAGAAAGGGAAATGGTGTGCGCAGTGGCGAATGGGGGGGGGGGGGAGGGGGAGCCCATCGGTCGCGCGTCAGTCCCTTTAAAGAAATAAAAAAGGAATAACTGAAAATGGGCGTTTGCCCCCTCCCCCCCATTTAATTTTGTTCACCAGAAGTGCTCCCCCCAACCCCCGCGTGCTTGTTTGTTTGTTTGTATTTTTTTTTCTTGTCGGCTGATTAAACTCGGAAGTAGCTCCAGAAATATATATATATATATATATATATATATATATATCCGTCTGTGAACAGCAGTGAGTATTACTGCTTTATTCATTCATACACGTGATATATTTGTATTCCAGTTTAAAAAGAAGGAAAACAAAACAAAACAAAATCGTGACCAATGAAATCTAATCTAAGGTTGGCAATACAGGCCTGCTATTACTTTCCTGAAATTTTCAATATTTACTGTTCGTGTACATTGCCAAATTTTTGCGATTTTCGAAATCGCGAATTTTGGTCCTTCAATTCACGCTGGCGATGAAACTTCGCTGTCTTTTCCTAACTTCGCGATGAAAGTTTGTTAGAAACCTTACAAAATCGATCTCGAGAAAATTGCGAAGTTTGGTGCGAAGTTTTGTGTGCAGATTTTTCTCACCGCAGAAACTTCGAAATTTTTCTTACGGGCCTGTAACACTTTTGGCATGGCGTTTTGTAAGGCAGCTTAGTATTATAAAGAGAAACTTTGAGAAGTTTCTGCGGTGAGCAATTTACACTTTGGCACGAAACTTGGTATTTCGCGAAGTTAGAAAATTCGCACTGCGGTTTGCAATTTTTCTCGGGCTCGATTTTGCAAAGTTGCCAGGCAACCTTCATCGAAACTTCGTAAAAAAAACAACAAAAAACCGCAGAGTGTAATCGCTAGTATTAATGCGCCTATTTTCTCGCGGTGCTTTGAACTGCAAAACAGGTAATACTATACAGGCGCCTTCCTGAATAATATTTGTCTAGATATCGTCATCATGCCTTTCTCGTTTTCATACAGGGCGCCCTCTTAAGCCGGTCATCACTTCGAAAAGAAATGGAACGTCAAGTCGTCGTTTCAAATTGCGTTGGTCATCAGAGAAAAGTATCTCGCGCGACTCGATAACGGTTGAATCATACGAAGTCTCGTACTGGGAGGTTAGTATCACATGCAACACTCACATTGCAATCTGTTTTTCATTTCTTTCCTCTTTTTTTCGCTCGTTTTTACCTCAACTATTGAAATTATTACAGTGTACTATCATTTCAGGGGAGGGGGCGCTGTTCATATGTTCTCCTAGTGTTTGTTGATTGCTTGATTGCTTGGTGGCGTCTTGATGATAATGCTTCGATATGCTTCGATATCTTCAGGGCAAGCAATACACAGCTCAAGAAAAATAATTGGGATTTTAATGAGATTGAAAGAGATATCAATAGATCCATTATTACATTGATTTTGTATGATTACACCACAGAGGATATTTCAGATTTTTCTCCTAAATGTAAAAAAAATAAAAAATAAAAAATGTATGCAATGCTGCAACTGACCTGAAAGTACAGCGCAACGATCTTCGAATAGCTTTAAAACCACACACACACACACACACACACACACACACTCACTCACACAAAGAAAACATGAAAAGGATCCTGGAGAATTTGTTATATTATTGTGATCCTCCGTGCGTAGAATATTAGATTTCGTGGAAAAAAAAAGAGAAAAACGTTTTACAAACACTTTTGGTAGACACCGCCATTCCGATTACAACTTTTCTTTTAAAGATAGCACAATGTTTTCATGTTATTTATGTAAGAAGACGAAATTGTCTGTTCGTTCGTTCGTTCGTTTGTTTTAGAATGGCAATGATACTAATGCAAGTTTAGCTTCGAAATCTAAGTGAAAAAAATGTGGGAAAAAAAATCTGATTTGCGAAACGTACCACACGTGGTCATTGTTAACATCCTCTCATGCACTTTTAGAGTTTTATCTCAAAACGAACTCAACTCTTGTTAAGTTAAGATGTCTGCGATTAGAAAAAACATGAAGAAAAACTAGTAATATAAGAAATATATATGTATATATGATATGTATATTATGTATGTCACGAAGCTTCCGATGTTGTTCTCCCTTTTAATCGAGCTTTCGGCCTGTCATCAGGCCTTCATCAGGATCTACTAACAGATCATATTACATATACATATATTCCTTGTATGTTACTGGTAACGACTCACTGGAAAAGTTTTATTATTTTTTCATCTAATATTGGACTTGCGTTAGAATGTTTTAAAATGGCGCTTAGCACATTTTGCCATGAATCTCTTCAATTTTCTTACAGTTGCGCAAGGACTGTTCCGTCAAGAACCGAAGAGAAAGGATGGAAGCAATTGTCGGCGGTGACGTCACGAGTTACACAATGAGAAATCTGCGTCGAAACAGCACGTACTGCGCAGAAGTATGTCCGATTAACGGCTATGGCAAAGGGGACTGCGTAACATCTACTTTTCTCACTGCCGCTGGTAAGAGTTTCATACTTGCCTTGTTCCTTGCTCTAGTATACAATTAAAGAGAAATCAGGTAGACGTAAGTACCAGATTACATGCACTGTCACCTGAACACACGGCACACTGTCACTTGCACACACCTACACTTCTATTCATCAGTATTCAATGGTGCTGCGTTGTTGTTGTTGTCGCTTTTTCTTTCTTAAAACACGCAGTTACTGTGCTTATGATGACGGTCCCCTGTATTGATTTCTCTTTGTTTACATACGAATACAGTCTGTCTTAAGATGTTGTTTTAATTCCTATGTTATTGGAGAGGATGTTATTACGAAATTGACAATATTATATTTATTGATTTGTATGTTTTACTATCCTTTTTTTGGCATACTATTTATCATTTTGCCTTCATTTGTTATTGTATTTGGAGAAAAAAAAATGCAGAAATAAAATGAAATCCAACCTAACCAAACCAAACCAAACCAAACCAAACCAATATAATATACTATAGTAGCAGCTGTGCTATAGATGATGATGTCTGTATAAAAGCATTGTGAAATGATTATATTGTTGTGAGAGCTCGATGCAAATGTAATTATTGAATAATTTATTGTATGGTATAGAATTGTTTCACAATCAATGGAGGCTTTGTAGTGCTTTGAGAGAGTATAAATTGATGTCACTTTTTAGATGTTTTCTCTCTTTTTCTGCCCGTGCCGATTCGATTTCAGTGCAACTGGAAATATCTTCTGGCTAATTTTGATCCATGTAGGGCCTACGTCATACCATTATCGTATTGTTTCCTATTACTATCATTATGTTGAATTTAATAAATGGATACAAGAATATCATGCCGAAATACAAATTGAGCTCTCATCTTTGGAGATTTCTTGCGACGGATAAGTTTTGTAAATAATAATCATTCGTAAAACTGATTTACCACAATTTGCATATACAAATCCTATACAAGAATAGATAAATATATTTGGATTTTTTTTTTTCAAAATTATCTCAAAGGGAGTTGGGTCATTCTTACACATGCATTCAGCTATTTAATGTGTAGCTAAACCAGAGACCTGCGTCGCATTAACAACACAAGGGCACAAAATGCACAAGGGCAACGAGGTGGCTCATTCAGTTCCATATCTGCCTTGCAACCGCATTGCTCGGGTTCGGGTGCGGGGTCGTGACTCTTCCTGAGCAATGTCGTGTGTTATCATACCGTCCCCTCTATCAGAGCCAAAACACTCTGTCGGATGTAGGACATAAATAATGGACAGATCCCGTGTGCGGAAGAGTCACAACCCAAAATATCCCCCTTCATTCATTCATTCATCTAAAAAAGCAGGGTGCATATCCCAGGGAAGTGCATGGTCAGCCCTAAGTACAAACAAAATTATTCATACTTCTGGTCCCCATGGAAGACCAACTGCCCTATGATAGTGCAGCTGAATAAAGGTTGACCAGCCGTCTTATCTAGTGCAGATGGAAAAGTTACCCCAAAAGTCATATTTTGAGGGGGTGCTGTGGCAACACTGGAAAGACTCTACCCTGTGTAAAGAAGACATGATTATTATTATTATTATTATTATTATTATTATTATCATCATCATTGTTATTATTATTATTATTATCATCAATCTATCATCTTTCCTTAAACATCACAAAGCAATCCTAAAGCACTTCTCACAAAAGAATAAAATGCATAAACATCATTCTGGTATTAATATTGTAAATGATAGGCAATATTATTCTCGTCATTGAGCGCTTGCTGTGATTACAAGCGAAGTTGTTATCTGCTTCATTTTCTATAGAAATAAATTCCTAGTATTATAGTGAATGACTTTTCTATCCTACGCCTTACATGCCATGCTGTCTCATTAAACTTTTGCCCTGAATCATGTGTGTGCATTTTGTAGAGGACATTACAACAACGTCGTCGACAACTACAAGAGAGTTCGGTAAGTTCTTATTTTGTCCGTTTTGTGAGAATTTAAATTTGAATTTGAATTTATGTTTGAATTTGAATTTGAATTCGGATTTGAATTGAATTGAGTTAAATTGAATGATTCAAATAATACTCGTGTATATCATCCATGCATTACTCTTGACCCGCGAGCTTCAAAATTTTACTTTTGCGGAAATTGCAGTAGAGACTTAAATGAATACAGTACTTGGTTATTGTCGGCGACTAATTAAAGCACTCACGAGCTGCAGAGCTCAGAATCGATCATCAAGATTTCCCATCGTGCTCTTTTACTAGGCTCACTCACCAGCTCAGATAGTACGGGAGAACAGCAACCATGGTTCTCCAGCAAGGGATCAGGCCACTGTCCGCATCCTCTGGTCTCCCTGCTCCTCGGGTGCCTGCTGGCATCCCGTCTGTCGAGTAACACGCTGATGGATTCCAGCGACGGATGAACCATGGACAAAACAAAAGTCAAACCAAGGAGGTACCACAATCTGGGTCTCTCTTCCAAGCAGGGAATGCCGCTATAACCTCGTCGTCGGCGCTAGATGTTATCCATTCGGAAAAGTTATTTAAAGCGGAGGTGACAAGGACCTTGTAACAATGTCACAGCAGCCGTGACGTCACCCATTGCCTTACAATTATTTTACTTCGTGCTGAAATACTCTTTACTCTACTGGAGTCTTAATTCTTTGGTGTTTGTTATATCGACAGACCAGGGCCCCCATTTCATAAAAGATGTTAGGATAGCAACTCTTGCCGGAATGGTAACTTCCCTTGTAGCAGCAGCCAGTCAGGAAGCTGGATTCTTGTCGTTACCATGAAAATTGTCATTCCAGCAGGATTTGCTATCATTATCATCTCTTTATGAAATGGGACCCAGTAGGCCAAGGTTTACAAATGAGACTGCATATTTCAGCAAAGCAGATTTCTTTCCTTTTTTTTATTCCGTGGTATTTCAATATGTAATACAATGTGTATTTTGTCTTTTAATGTCGCGATACCAATGTAAGGACCAAACATTGTAACGTAGACGATACAAACTAAACCTGGAGTATTACACATATTTGACGACGTAACGTAAATGTACCGTTACGTGTAATACAAGCGATAATAATGTGAACTTTTTCTTGACAAATGGGTATATATATATATATATATATATATATATATATATACAGGGCTCGACACTAACGGTGGCCCGGTGGCCCGGGGCCACCAAAAATGAAAGTTGGGCCACCAAATTTCAAAAAAGGGCAAATTTGGTGGCCCGCCTCGGGCCACCAAATTTTTAATGGAAAGTATGTCAATAAATTCGTAACTTTTTGCGCCGAAAATTAGCAGTTAAATTTGTTCAAAGGATGGATGAAAAGGACTGAATGAATGCCTGAGAGAGAGTGTTGCAAGTTTGTTTAAGTTTATTTATGAGCAGATATACGTCCAACTTCTAATTCTTACTATCATAAATCTTAAATATTTGACTCATTAAAAAAAAAAAAAGGACTTTTAATGTTTTTATTGGGTTTTTTTCGGGACACCAAGTTTTTCTCTCGGGCCACCAAAAATTTGAAATTTAGGATTTTGGTGGCCCCATCGGGCTTTTGTTTTGGTTTCCTTTAAGCAGACAAAGAAGTTGAGGAAGAGCTAGGGTCGAAAGCTCCTACAACAAAGCTGATGTCATCATGCGACATTTATTGTCTTCATTGTAACAATGAAATAATCAATATTTATTATTGGAAAATTGAGCAAAAAGAATAGGATTCCATCGGGATTCAAACCTCCGGATTCTAGCCCGGTGCTCTACCGACTGAGCTATAGAAAGCCCTAGTTCAGTGTTCGTCCCAGAAACCCTAAATTCCCAATGCTCGAATGGTCAGAAGCTATAACAGCAAGTTCATTTATTTATTTCATTCTTACTTTCTTTTCGGCAAACATAACACGAAATGAAGTTTGTGTGTGTGACACACAAGTACACACTTGAACTTGGCATAAACCCGAAGTAATTCAACTTGGGGATAAATGAGAGAGATCGCCGAAGTGATGCAGCTTTCTGAGTATGTAACAAACGCAAACAGAAAAACTGACTAGAAATGAATAATATTTATTAGTGGATTAACATACATGAATACTGTTTTGATTTAAAAAAAAGTTAAGAAAAAATGAGCTTGTCATTTTATTGAGACCCTTATGACGTAGGTTGCGCCTTAAAGGGATGGTACAGTATTGGTGGAGATGAGAATTGGGCTTTTAACTTTTGTGAGATACCAAGAAAACACATAAGATATAGTACAGAGCATGCCATTTTAAGAGGAATTCAAAATTCATTTGATGAAAATCGGGTTTGGAATGACTGAAACATCCAAAAACAAAGTAAAACAAAGCGATCGTAATAAAGTGTGGGTCCCACACTTTACTAGAATCGCTCTGTTTTGGATATCTCAGCCATTTCAAAACCAATTTTCATCAAATAAACGTCGAATTCCTCATGGAATTACATGCTCTTTCATATTTCATAAGATGTTCCTCATTATCTCACCAAAAAATGTTATAAACCTGAAATTAGGTCTCAACCAAAACTATACGATCCCTTTAATTCTGCTTTCTTTCTTATTCCTTTGTGGAACTGTGCAATAAACTAATGCTAATTGTGATATACTAATGCAATAAACGGTTTGTTTGACATAATCATGGACCACTATGAGCAAGATGGAAAAAAGATCAAAAAATAATCGACAAAATCAGTAAGAGCTGCTAAGATGGATGTTAGCATTCTGTAGTATCAACACTATGTTCCCTTCCACCCTTTTTAAACCAAAAAACATAATTTGATCGTTAACAATTTAGACTCGGGTGTTGCTTTTCTGATATTGTTCCGATGGGATTTCTTAGATACTGTGCTTTCATGCAAGACACTTTGAAAGAATCGAATACTGATTTTTTTTTTCTTCGATCAAACGCGGAGGATCTAAAATTTTAGGAGTGAACTGATTGTGTATTTTTCTATAGTAGTGCTGTAAATGTGATATGAACGATTTTTCGATGACTTTGATAAAGCAATAATGAGGGATAAGTATAAGAGTAGAAAGGTACGTCACTGTTTAGAAAAATTAGATATTTTGTACTGCAATACGTTACACATGATGCTATATGATAAAAGACGAAGTTTAAGACAGGGTATATCAAATATACACCTTTTCTATGTAGCAAGTTTGAACCTTTTTACCATTACTTTTACCACTTAACTGTATATCTCCGTGAAAATTGGTATCCCAAGTTTTAATTTCTGTGCCTGTCTCTGTGGGTTTCTTTTATTGTTAATGTACACCTATGTATATTCGAGTTTACCGACACAAACACACTGTAGTAACTTGTAAGCATGTATATCAACAGTTACGTCAGTGTTACGCCATGATCGTCTCTGTCACCAAGATTTCCTTTACAATGCTTACAAAAGAACCAAACAAAACAAAGGGAGAAAAGGAACACTAACTTGATGTTTAGCTTTGATGCTGAATAGTGGTTTTCAAGTGTAAAACATTATGTCCATATGCATTTTCGTCAAAAACATGCGTCTGTTCTATAATTTCATGTCGAAATGATACGTGTTGGATACGTTGATTGACAAAGTGGGTATTTGAGATTAAACTCTCTGTGGAAAAGAATACTTTAAGGTGCAATCAAAATACTGTTTTCACTAAGAAGCCATCGTTCTCTAGAGAACGCTTAGAGTGGTATTATTCGACTAGAAGACAATTTATTTAGAAGGGGATCTAAACCGGTGTACACGAAATACTATTTCTATCTATATAAACAAGACACGAATAATGTTTGTGAATTGATACGGCATCTGGAATGTTACAGTGGGACTCCGCCAATTTATATAGTAGACAGATATATATGTGATATTTGTTTTTGATACACTGTATCGTCATTGTATTAATTTTTGATATGCGCCATTAACGCCATTATTCACAATTAGGTTATTTTTCTATTGTAAGCAAATGTACAATGTATGTATTGGAATTAAAAGCGTTCAAAAAGTGAAATTTTGTTCATATAAGGATGGATGATTGCACATGACAAGAATAGAATGATTTTCAATATTATATGTGTTCAACGAATTCGCGATGGACACAGGTTGAAGGACGCGCATTTTATACTTCAATAAGTATGTAAGACTGAGATTAATTTATAGGCCTCACTATCAATAGGGGCGTAAAATATCACTTCGGTGAAGATTTATAGAATATGGGACGAAGAAAACACGCAAATACATATTCACACCATTGTGACTATAGCCTATTCTTCAAATTTGGCTAACAGAAATTTCTTGATTGTAATATTCAACAACGTTACTATGGTAGTTCAGAATAAGTGGCATGATTGCTTTTTCATTACACATTATGATGTTTTTTTCAATGTGTATTTTTGCGTGTCTGTTTACTGTACGTATATTTTGACTGGATGAACCTGGTACATAAGAAAAATCATTTGTAGTTACAGTAACTATAATACAGATATCCTATCAATAACAAGGTCATTTCTAATCTAAAGAAAAAAAAATCAGAAATATTGTATTTGTTTATTCTTGTCTGAAATACTGAAATATCAATCTGTCTGTCCGTCCGTGGGTCTACCTCCCCCTTTTCCCTCTGTGCTTCTCTTCAAGGACTACAGTCATAAAATTCACTCTTTGCTCTTTTCTCTACTTTGCTCTTGATAATGGGCGAAAGACATTCATACAGTATATTGCATTAAATCACTACAAATATACACTAGTTCACACTCTGCAAAATATCACTGTGTATAATATGAATTTATTGTTAAATCTCGAACGACTAGCATACAGTAGAAAAACAATACATCCAAATGCTGAATGAATAACCAGTTGACAAAATCAGTGTGAAGCTACACCGTTGAAAACTAAAAGAAGAAGCATGTTGATACATGCAAAAAAAAAAAAAAAATGTTTACATTGAACATTATATAGATGATGACTGGGGGGGGGGGGGGAAGGGAACATACCGAATGTTCCACCCGAAGGGTTTGAAATGCTATTGAGGGAGGTTATAAGTCCCGAGACGAAGTCGAGGAACTTATAGTCTCCCGAAATGCATTTCAAACCCTGAGGGTGGAACGTTTGGTACATGTTCCCGACAACAAAAGCCATCATCTGTTATATTATATGGGTTAGTCAAATACGTCAAATACGTCAACGACAACAGCACCAGAGCCTCTTCAAGCTTCTAGCAAGGCTCTGACCAGCACAACGCACTCAATCACTCGCTCGCGCAGAGCCAAATTCACTGTGCGCGCGCGGTCTTAGGCCTTCTGTCATTTGTTACGTGAAAATGTTTTCCCATGGGAGAACATTACAAGAATGATCGCCCATGGGTAAACATAACGAATGTACCTCCATCACGTGACTGTGTTTAGCCAATCACTGACCGGTATTTGACTAACCCATTTAATATAATCACATGTTACTAGTCACGTACTCAATTCATGCTCTGCTGTTTATGGTAAGTAAACGAATGCTTGAGCCAGGTACAATTATTATTTTGGTGTCATATTAACACTTTAAAATCAAAAGTGAAAATTATTCTTATGTTATCTCCTAGGACAAAAAGAAAGAAGAAAATATCTTGAACAAGGGCATGGGTTTGAATTTAAAGGGACTATAGTACAATTTCGTTTTCGAGCCTACCAACGGACTAGCATATTATATATTATGTAATTAATCTTTACGGCGAAGTACTGGAATTTCTAATCATTCGTAGATCATTTTGAGTGAGCAAGAATAATGAGCTATTAAATTACTTTGGAGCACTTTGATTCGAAAATCATTTGATTGATGTAAAGGCTATAACTACCCAAGTTTGTTGAGTACATTCTTGTTGATATATATCAATGCATATGTTTTCTGTCAAGGGTGTCATATATACATATATATATATATATATATATATATATATATATATATGAAGAGTTTGTTTGCAAAAACCGATAAGCCCATATTTGCCAAATGGAGATATTTGCGATTAAAGGTCAAGAAAAATAAAGAGAATAATAAGAAAATTGTTGCTTCTTTTGACCATAACTTCATAAATATTCCATTATATGTAGTGACCAATATATCATTTAAAAGGTATTATTTTGTACTTTATGACAGAGATCGTACTTCAAAATCTTCGAAAATGGACTTATCGGTTTTTGAAAACAAACCCTTCATATATATATATATATACATAAATATATATCTTGGTAGATGGCGCCACTCTGTGTCAGACCGATCGTTATCTTTTTTCTATTTTATTTCATGCCGAGTCATCAATGAATTTTAAAGCCAGGAGAAATTGCCAGAAATGGCCCAACAAATCAAACGTGATCAGGCCTTCCACAGTATAAATACATAATACTATGTCACAGGATAGCCATATTCTTTAAAGTTAGACTATATACAGCTCGTAAGGAAAGGGGTAAGCGCGCAACTTTGTACCCCTTCAAGGCTTCTATCTATGAGAAAAAAAGTAGGTGTAAGAACAATATCACATTAACATACTCACTATGCTTTGGTATTGCTGATGCTGTTTTAGCTACAATATCAATTTCAACATCTTTTCGAACTATACAGAACATCTACTCTGAATGCTAGCGTAGCTCCACTTCGTGTATAATGATAATAAGGCCATTGTAATTTCGTGCAATGAAAAAAAAAAAGGGGGAAACACCAGTATAGTATTATCAGATATTTTCGTAATTTCTTAAGTTCACTGAAAGCACACACAGTGGACTCCCGTTATAACGAAGTCCTCGGGACCGCCAGTTTTTTCCTTATATCGGAATTTCGTTAAAACCGAACAAAACAATAAACAATTAAAAAAAAAAACATAGAGTGGATAATTTTACGGCCTGAATTTTTCCTTCGTTGAAACTGGAATTTCGTTACAACCGTGTTCGTTACAACGAGAGTGCACTGTATTATGTGATTGGACTTCACAGCACAAAATGCTGCACTGTCTATACATAACTTCTGATCGAGAACAGAATCACCTCGCATCATTCGTGCGATCAGCCTTGCAGTCGCATCCAAAGAGACCTGAGAAAAATTTCTTTCGACTTGCCGGAATTTCGACTCACTCAACATGGGACATGTTTATATCAATCCGGGTAGAATCTTTCTTCAACTAAGTCAATTTTGAGCAAGGTCGATGTCGACTATTACAAACAAATTAGATATGTCGTTATAGAGAAAGAGAACCTCATATAGATTTGCGAACAAACGCCTGGAAAAACATCACTAGTAAGAGGAATATAAAAGACGTATCTCCTATACTTGGAAACCCAGTGAGCAATTTTCCTGGTATGATACAGCAAATCATAGAAGAGCGCAGCTAAGGTTGCCAGGCAATATCGGATATATGCAATTGAAAGTTGTAAGAGTAGAGTTGACGCCTAGCTTCCATATCTGGTATAGAAGGTATTGGATGTTGAAGCATCCCAAAGTGTCAAAGGTTAATCGTTTAAAGGACTGGTACACTTTCGGTTGAGATAGGTCTCCAGGTTTCCATCTTTTTTATGATGATTTTTTGAGATAATAAGAAATCTCTTACGAAATATGAAAGAGCATATAATTCTAACAGTAATTAAAAGTTTTGATGAAAATAGATTTTGATATGGCTGAGAAATCCAAAATAAAGCTAACTTAATAAAAAGGTGTGACTTACCTTTTATTAGGATCGCTTTGTTTTACTTTGCTTTACGATATTTCAGCCATTTCAAAACCGATTTTTACCGAATAAACTCTGAATTCCTCTGATAGAATGATATGCTTCTTAACAGTTGATATAGAGAGGTTTCTGAGTATCTCGCAAAGTGTTAAAAGCCGAATCTTCACCTCAGCCAACACTATATAATCCCTTCAACTGATATAGTTTGCGGGGAGGTAGAAAATATGACAGATTAGAATAGTAATTGCCATCAGATAAAAATATTTGAAAAAAAAAATTAAAGTAGATCTTCACTATTTCTAGATTGAGGGCAAGATGTGAGAACCCAACATTATAAAATTCCTATATCAGAAGACTGACCAACTGTCTCACAATCACTGAATCTACAAACATTGAAAACGCTAAGTAGTGTTTGCTCACAATATTACAATATAAAATTTTCAAAATGAAGAAAAATACCGAACGCCACAGATAAATATATTTCAAACGGAACGAATAGAGTTTACAGTATTAGAGACAATGTAAAATCACATAAGGGCTCTCTCACAACTACCTAATATTGTCCTTCCCGGAAAGAGACTAAGAGAGAGAGAGAGAGAGAGAGTGTGTGTGTGTGTGTGTGTGTGTGTGTGTGTGTGTAGGGACTTTCTCTGTACGCGTGAAAGAAAGAGAGAAAGAAAGAAAAAAAAAAGAAAGAGAAGTGCTCATTTTACTAGTATACACCATTATCAATCGCATGACTTGTCACGACGCGTATGGGAAATTTGATCTGTGCTATATTAATGATATCTAAACGTTCTAACATCGATCATATGTAATCAGCATACAGCATATAGTGCAGGTACACCACTTGTATTCTTGGCAAAAGGCATGAGGATATACATCACAATATATAAGCGCAGACTTCATGGTTACAGATAAAGATCTTCATCTCCTTATACTAATGGCCAGCGTCAACTTCCCAACATGTTAAATTCTGATTGTCATGGCTGACCATTCGTATTCACTACACCAGTGCGTGTCATTTATTAAATCTACTTAAAAGTTTTCACATCTGGGGAACATCAAGTTCATTTTGAAGTCAAGAAATGTAAAGAAATATCACATCATCTTTAAATGAATTCGGGTTCACGTTTTTGTTTTTGTTTTTTTCTTTTCTGGGTTGCATCAGTGATCTTTAAACAGACACAGGAGAGCATTCTCAAAGGAAAGAACATTAGTGCAGTGCAATAAAGGCCTCTAGCTATTAATAATTATGTCCTGCTTGTAACTTGTGTGTGTTTTTTATATAAAATTGTTTCTACACACGAACATTTTGAGACACATCAAAATAAGAATGTAATAAAATCATGTTCAAAATATTCAACATTAGATAGTATATGACATTAGATACAAGACAGATGTAAATAGATACTTTTCGCTTCAATAACATAAAACTTTCGATGTAAAAGATACAATGTTACAATCTGATACCAAATCTGATATATAAACTATATTCATTAAAACAAAAAAGTGTAAGCTTTACAGACATTTATGTATTCATTCTTTTTCACAGTGTATATGACATTTTTATTCTTCACAGTATTTCGTGTATATTTGGTTGATACGCCCAAGTTTTCCTCAGTAGACACGGTAAGCCACCTGTACATTCTGACGAGTAAAGATCAGGATTAGTAGAGTTGCACAATATTGCATTATATCGTGCTCAACGTGATGATACCTCAAAACACACTCAAATAAGGGCATGCGTAAATAAAGAGGTTTTATTCGAATGTACAGATACTTTGTCATTCTTAATATCAAACAAGCGGGGATGACGAGTTCCATGTGAAAATATTCTTAACAATTATCACAGAAACGATATATATATATATATATATATATATATATATATATATATATATATAATATATATATCAGCAAACACAAAATCAACCTAATACTAGGACTATCCTACTACCGAAATGTGCCGCTTTCAGGTGTTGTGTTTGCATTAATCTATTTCTTTTTCTACTACCAGCATGACAAGGTACAGTATCTATTTTATCATAAAAACGAGTTCGAGAGTGATGACAGTGAGGGAAAAAAGAGTAACAATGAGTATAACTTGTTAATTACACTGCGGCTTTCCACCACGTTGCTGCGTTTATATAAAGCCTCATACATCATACACTCGTCAATGAAATTCGATCGGCTGTCGTCTGCCGAATCTCTCTACTTGTCTGGGAGCATTCCAAGAAGACTGTTATTTCACCTACAAAATTCAAACATATCACTCATCTACATACACCAGAGGTTGAAGAGAGCTTTAGCTAGAGACGAGGTGTTATCCAGCTCACAAGGGGAGTCGAGTGTCGAGGCAAGGCTCGAATTCGGTCCTCGTTGTAAACCCTGTGTGCCAAGCGCATCGTCCACTAGACCACGACATCTTGTCTTCAATAAGCGCTTCACATTCTCACCTTGGATCTCTCTACAGAGAATGCATGAAGATATCCTCAGCAAAATAAAACAAAAGTCATCATTCCCAAGATCCGACAACAATGACAAACGAGAAAGGAAAAGGGGTGTATTAAGACACGTAGTGACATCAAGCGGGGACAAAATATATCACGTGTATTATCTTTCATGAAATATACAACTTATGTACACACGTGGTTAATGCTACATGCGCACTTATGTGGCACGTAGAGATCAGCCTGTCTCCCACCTCCAACGTCATCAGAACACTTATTGAGCTTATGCTGTCTGCTCGACCAAGGAAGAAGTTCAACGCAATCCGTCATTGGAGCTTACGTTCACACACTGCGCATTATTCACTAGCTGAGTGGCTGTCAACGTCATGCGATGATGATTATTTCCTTTTCCACAAGTCTTAACCACGTGACTGACATAAAAACAAAGACGTCACGACATACGTAGTCCATTGTCACTTCGGTACTCCTTTTTTATTGGCAAAGAAAATCGAAACGCACGCACACGGACGTATGACTCTGATGCGAAAGGCGCTAATTTCCTGTTCATAATCTCGCACTGCTTCTGTGTAAAACATCTTTGAAATGTCTATATCCCAAGCAGAAGAAGCATGCGTTCCAGTATCCAATCAAATTAAAGCTCGGGTCCTGTCTGTTCCGTTTGAACAAATTTACTTCTCTCAAAGTATCAATGCAGAAAATGAAGGATGGAAATGATAAGAACTGTAATCACGACGGCGATAGAGGGCGTTCCTTTGCCGGCCCATCCACGGACCGGAGCTTGTTCAGCCCTAATCCATGTTCCCGGCTTGTTATCTTACAAAGAATAAAAAGTACAAAACGATTATTATCTTCAGCATATTTTGACAGAAATCTTAAATAATATGATTATAACATTTTCTGACATTTTAAAACAATCTAAGCTTTGAAAGAATGAAAGAATTAATAAAAATTAAAGCTAATCTTTCTTGAAAAAGCGCTGCGGTTCATCAATTCGCCCTACTTTATGGCCGCTCCCCTAAATGTCTCTTGTTTCAGAACACATTATGTATTCACCACATCACAAATTGAAGTAGGATCAAACTGGCAAAAGGATTAGCAAAGTGAAAGAAAATGAGGTTATATTTTTTTTTCTTTTTTTTTCTTTTTTACTAATTGAGGGCGGCCTATTGATGCATGAAACATTTCTGGGGACATGTCAAAGTAATCAATAATTAGTAATATGAGTGAGTAACCAATGACACCGTCTCGTGAAAACGAGTGAAATCATTTTTTTTTTTTTTTTAGTCCAAACTTTGTTTCTATGCTCGACTATCAGCTTCTTCCGTATTTTGTTCGATAAAACAAATATAATAATTTCCCTTTGATAAAGTCTTTTTATAATATATCTTGTGTTTTTATATTGTCTTTTTATATAATTATAATTTTTGCTTGAAGAGCATGAATCGGAACAAAATTTCAGAGTACGTCGATAAACTTTACACCAATTGAAGTTGCTATAATTCTAATGCCAGGGGAGAAGGATATGCGTAGATATGTTTTTTTTTTCTCTCTCTCTTTTGCGATGTTGTCGTATTTTCAGGGATACATATCAAATAGTCAAATATGGGACCATTGTGATATGGATCCTTTACTCTATTCGAGGAACCTAATTAATATCCAGTAACCAAAGAAAATTGGTGATCTGCAGTGAAAGGGATTCGAAGCAATATTCAAAGTTGAAGAGAAATGATGCTGAAGATGATTGCACTAACCATGCCAAGAATAGAACGAGTAGTAGTTATAATGATGATAATAGTAGTAAGTAAGTAATAATAATAATGATAATAATAATAACAATAATAATAAATAACAATATTCTTCTTCTTATTATTATTATTACTACTACCACTACTACTACTACTACTACTGCTACTACTACTACTTCTACTACTAATGATAATAATAATAATAATAGTAATGATAATAATAATAATAATAATTTTGATAATGAACAAATGAAGATTTCAATTGCAAATAAAGTTGACTCCATTTTTTAATTAAAGATATGTGCGATTAAAACTTTCAAAATGCAAAGAAAATGATGTGGAAATATGATCTTTTTTTTTGAAATCAAAACTTCAAGAATATTCCTTATTAATTACAAAGCGAGGTATCACTGGAAAGGTTTTATTTCGTTTTATCTGACGATGGAGTTACTTTGAAATATCTAAAAATGGCGCTTACAGCGTTTTGGCATCAAGCTCTTCAAAGAATAAACAAAATCATACCAGTAACACGTTGTTAATATACTCATGACTACTGCAGTGGACTCCCCTTTTTGACGAAGTCCTCGGGACCAGCAGTTTTCTTTCGTTATATCGAAATTTCGTTCGAACCGAACAAACAAACAATGAAAATACATACATGTACAGGCGATAATGTTATGATCTGAAATTTTACTTAGTTGTAACCGGACTTTCTTTATAACTGTGTTCGTTATAACGGGAGTGCACTAGATTAGCAAAGACCGTCAGCCAGAGAAGAATCCATTGTCTCTTACCTGACTCCGTTGTTTGGCGCCGAACCTCGGGAGCCACTGTAGTTTTCACGTTTTCTGTAGAGAAACGAGAGTGTGGAGAAGAACGTGATCCAGCAAATAAGATAAGCTATCATCATTCTTCTTCTTCCTCCTCCTCCTCCTCATCTTCGTCTTCTTCTTCTTCTTCTTCTTCCTCTTCTTCTTCATTATCATCATCATCATCATCATCACCACCATCTTCTTCTTCTTCCCCCTCCTCTTCTTCATCTTCATCATCATCATCATCATCATCACCATCATCATCATCTTCTTCTTCTTTTTCTTCTTCTTCCTCCAACATCTTCTTCATCTTCATCATCATCAGCATCATCATCATCTTCTTCTTCTCCTCCTCCTCCTTCTTCTAAACCTCCTTGGAGTATACTCCGAAATCTGACGAAAGTATCTCATTAATTCAGAAAGTCTTGGCGTTTATAAATGATAAACGAAATATATGTCATGGTCTTTGTACAATTTCAAAAAGTCTAGAGCTTAGACAAATAACTAATTTAGTTGCCAAAATCAAGATCTCTAATTTTCTCGTTAAAAAAAATATAAACTGAAGGTGAGTGAGCTCTAGCATCTATTTTTTTTTTTTTTTTTTTTTTTTTTTGCTAAGGTGAGTGTAGGTTAAACCCTCTAACCCGACCCCCATCAGCCACCGCCACTGGGTGGTGTCTGGGAAACAGAGCTCGCAGAGCTCACACTGTGGGCTACTTTGGAAGTCTTCTGCGATGCGACATTGTATCGCAAGAAACCGCACAGCGTGAGGTGGGCTTTAGTTTTATTCTCCCGTTCTGTCGTCCACGATGGACTTGGGTCGGTCCCCTCTGGACGCTGGAAGTAAAGTCTAGTTCCACTACAAACAGCGACAAATGTTCACTGTATTAGGATAGCTACAGTGTGATTTTCAATAGTGTAACTTCCATCGAAATAGGACAACACCACCCTCGCCCATAAAGCTGGGGATTTCTAAGTTCCCTTGTTTTTATCAAACACCAGCCAACACTGTTAGTGCACAGTGGTTGTACTTTAGATGCAAATTAGTTCAGATGTTGGCGTTATCATCAAAGACATGCAATATTTCATTACTTTTTTTTTAATGCCCGTCCGATTTTATTAACAAATTCGTTACAGTCTTATTACGATTTCACGTCATTTCTTTTTTAAGTTAGCTCAGTGTTTTTGATCGCACGGAAAATTTGCCAACTCCAAACGTCTCAAAAGGTCTGTTTTCATGATTCATGTACGTCCCTCTCCATAGACATTAAAACAGTGTTTCACATGTCCTGTTGGTCCAGCAATGAAGGCCAGCGGTAGCTTGTATGACACAATTACCAGAAGTAGTGGCGTCATGCACTGGCCTATCTAGTCCAGGGGGCGATCCTAAGTTCAATTCAACGAATCATAGGAACAATTTTGGGATTAATCAATCTTAAGAAGTTAGGAACTATTTCACTGAGCTATTTGGGAACAACATCTTTACACGCACCCTACCACAATCTAGAATAAGTCCTGAATATATGTGTATCCTAATCCTTACAACTAGACCAGCCCTGATCTGAATCTGTCCAAACTTTGGGTTCACTGTTTCGCTCAATATAGATCCCGTGTTGGTGAAACAGGTCCCTGGTTAGCTTGAAGGCCTCGACACACAGAGCACGGTAACGGCAACGGTCCGCCTTTTCGCTACGGTGTGCCAAATGGAATCATGTCTGGTTCTGTTAAAACAATCATTAATTTGGTACAAAAATCATCCAAAATGCTATTCTTATTTCAAGATCAAGAGCAACAAAATCACCAGTGAAAGATTAAGTTTGTAACAAAATTATTACCGAGGAAGTGATATCGTAACAAAACTAGACATTGCTACTGATTGACAAATTGCCCTACATAGACGTAAATTTACGTCGATGTAGGGGAATTTGTCAATCAGTTGCAGTGAAAACATCTCGACGGAAGAATTTCATGAATTTGAAAAACCAGACTTGTCCCTTTTGGTGCACCATAGCAAAAACCCGGACCGTTGCTGTTACTGTGATCGACGTGTGCCGGGGTTTTTACTCTCCAGCAACAACGTACCGAGTCTCGTCTGAAAGCGGAATGCCGTTTGTTGACTGCTGCCGTACTCGTTCCTCGCGGAGATCGTACCCGAGTACGTACTGTTCGGGGAGAGGTCGCGTAGGACGAAACTCTGCGGCATACCCCGCTGCATGGGATAAACCGACTCGAGTAGAGGCTCGGATGGGTAGTACATGACCCGCCTGGTCCCTTCTTCCATCTTAGGAGAGGGGATTAGGAGAGGTGGATTAGGAGATGGGGATTAGGAGAGGGGGAAGCAGGAAGATGATAAGTGATAACATAAGGACAATGATAAAAATCAATAACAGCTGACTTGTCCTTGACGTGCACTAAACTAAAGAGCCCATTGTTATTGCTTCTTCTTTTTTTTCAGAATTAACCTCAATTGCATCACCCAGTCTCTTCTTTGTAATCCATGAACATGTTGCGGATTTATGTTTTGTCGTTGCATGGTTGTAGAGTAGCATACCTGATGATATTGCCAGCTATTTTTTTTTCAATGTTGGCATAGCTATAGGCCTATGCTCCAATGGTACTGTTTCGGTTGAGATGGTGGATTCATGACTATTACAGATCATAAGATTCTAAGAGGAATTCAAACCTTATTTGATGAAAATCGGTTTTGAAATGACTGAGCCAAAAACAAAGTAACACAATGTGGTCCAACTGAAGGATGGGTCCCACCTTATATTAGGCCAGCGCCACACCATTTTATTAGAGAATTCGGATTTACTGCAGGGTCCCATGCGCGCATGCATATTATGCAGATGAATATCGCGACCGGCTCGCGCCCGCTGGGAGTATATCATGCATTTAGCATACGCGCGATTAAAGATTGGACCAAAGCTACTCAGTCATGGCGGATTATCTGCCAGGTTGGATCGGTCCCACCTGAAGCTTCTGGAAAACACTTCCATCTTTTCCACACATGCTCATGTCATACCTCTATCCACGTCTTTTGATAGCGTATATCGTAGACGACGATGCTGATGGAATCTTGCAGCGCCTCCTGTTGGTTTTGTCCCGGCGTCCACCGCAGGGTGTACGTGTGACGGCGCGTGCTGAGCTGGCTGCTCGTCACCTTAGGCGGATATGGGCGCCCTAATGACATGGAGGCGAAAGAAAAACATATTTGACATGATCTACCTTGATTAGACATAAATTTGACGATTTGATTAAAACAAATAAACGAAATGTTAAAACATCGAATGTACACAGACAATAACAAGCCTACGTGATTGCACATGGACATATTTATCATCACAAAGTTATGCATCTATGGAACATGAAGAGGAAGCAAATATGAAAAAGTGTTTTTAAAAAAAAAGTTACTAGAGACCTTCATCTGAGCTATTGCCTTAAGTTGTTCGTGGCCTCTAAAAACAAATTATTGTGTACTGTATGGGTGTGTATTTATACATAACAATAAAAAAAAAATTGCGTAAAAACAAATAACAGGAGATAAAAGACAGACAGAGAGAGAGAAAGATAAATTAGTTCATTTAACACTGGCGATATCATCAACACAGCTTTGATGGTAGGCCTATTCTTAATCAACAGGTCTAAAAGTGATTACTTGTCCACAAAACAAAAAGGGGAAATGTAAATTCTGCATGAATACGATCGTAACATTAAAACCGATAAATTTTATTCCCCATTGACCACGCTGTTATCAAGGTTAATGGTTAGTACTTTCGAGCTCCTGAAAATTGACTGAAAAAAAGATACAAATTATTCAAACAAAAACTAAAACAAGTGACTTTTTTTTTTTTCAGGTGACTCACCACTGATTTCTATGGTGGCGTTGGCTGTTCCCAATCCATTGGAGGCAACGCATGTGTAGTTCCCATAATCTCGCCTTGGGTTCAGCGAAATGATCACAAGCCTGTCCAATACAAGGTTTTTAATAAATGTTTTGTCCTGCATGAGCGTCTCCCTACCATTCGTCACATTATATGAAATGCTTAGTCCCATTAAGAGATTATTGTGTTAGTTCAAGATGCAAGGTAGCGGTGAGGGAGACATAAAGTTGAATTCATGCTTACATCATGCGTGACAAAATGACCACAGGTATTACAACGGTAAAAAGAAACACCCCCAAAACATACAAAATGGCGCAAGCGTTCTTTATTCGTGCATTACGTGGTTTGAAAGTTCATTGGTAAATAACCATGTTCCTTTAAAAAAAAAAATAAGAAGAAAATACCGCATGTCGTTGCGTACATGCAGTGTGTGAGTCTTTACACTCTCTGACGACGAATTCGTAGAGTAAATATAAAAAAGGAACCCTAAGGAAGAGTTACATTTCTGTCTAAATATAAAAAAGGAACCCTAAGGAAGAGTTACATTTCTGTCTACCGCCAAATAAAAAAGAAAGAAATAAACCGTGCGAAGGGGACAATGCAGAGACGCAGAGACGTTTTGTGGATGAAAGAAACGCAATGAGTAGGCTATGTACACGATAGGCAAGGTTTTATCATGTTTTTAATAGAAGACAAAGGGAGTCTTATTTGATATAGATCGGCGCTTATATTTTAACGATAACGTTATCAAAAACGTAGAGAGGATGAAAAAAAAAATCTTAATAGTTGCACGTTTTCTACTATGTTCGTGGCACTTTCAATGTTGTTTGAAAATATCGATACACTGTCATGACCAAGGTATGGTCATGACTGTACGATGATTTGCTCTTACAAAAATCTAGAATTATATTCCTTTGCTGCTACTTTACTACGATTCAGTAACTCGATAGCGTGTTTCAATTGAACTGAAAGAAAAAAGACGAAAAAGTTTAGGACTGGAAATAAGAACCGACTAGGGAACAAAGGAAGATTAATGTCGTTAAACATCAAAGAGAAATTATATAACATGATGAAAATGCATCCATGTATAATTGCTCTCTTCAGACTTGAAACATGCCTTAAAGTAACTGACTACGCGTGTTTTGCTGGACAGGCAAATGATTGATGATGTGGGATTAAGTCAGAAAAAAAAAGAAAATAAAAGAGGAGGATATGCTGAGATTGTGCAATTTCTTGGAGAGAGAGAAAGGCATGCGCGTAGGGGTCGTGATGTGATCTTATAGACCGATCCATCCTGGAAGAAAATCCGCCATTACTGCGGTGTTCCAAGCGCGCAAGCGTATGCTGAACGTATGATATGCAGTCTATTGCGGCGGGTGCGAGCCGGTGGCAATATCCTATAATAATCATGCATTCACATATGCGTGCGCGCATGGGACATCGCAGTCATAGTGGATTTTGCTGCTTATAGGTCGGATCGGTCCATAGAAATCATGTTACTTGCCTAGTATAGCTGTCAAAACATAGCAAGGGGATCCTTTACCACGGGAGTGCGTGTTAGTAGAATCGGGGAGAGCGAAGAATTGGAGACGGAGGTAGTGGAGAAATGGGGTTAGTATCACACAAACCAACATACAAAAAACAACATAACAGCATGGAAAGAGAACGTGTTAGTATGAACGACGCCAGATGTTTAACAGCCCATGCGAGGAGAAAGATAGCGAGAGAGATAGATCACGAGTCTTTAATTCTTCTGAAATTATATAAAAAAATAACAAGGGATTGAAAGTATGGCGACTTTTTGTCGTGTTTTCAATTTGTTTCAAAGGATCGTTTCACGAGAGGAAAAAGGTTTACAACAAGAAGAAAAACATGAGGACTCTTTTTTTTTGTTAAGTTGCAATGGATAAACTGTGACTCAATAACCGTCTATTATTCACTTATGATTAAAGGAGAAAAGTTGTACTATATAGGCCTACTAGGCCCTATTACCTACCCATGAATTATCATTGATCTGACCAAATAGATTAAGACTTGCAAAATTAATGATTGACAAATTATTCGTCATCGATAGCGTCTTCGTATTTGAAAGGAGAGATATCAGCATATCATCTTTTGGAATCAAACTTCATTATTCCTTCGTTCTTGGCGCGTTATTTGAATGGAAGTTACAACGTAATACTCACAACGTTAGCAAGAGAATAAATCAGAGGGGTGAAGGATGAGATGTTTTTACAGATCAGCAGTTGCGATCTTATAAAAATCTCATTTGTAGATGGAGATAAATTGAGGAAAATTCACATCTCACTAACAATGTTCTTTAAGCGTATATCTTGGTGCAAAGAAGAAAAAAAAAAGTAACAATAGCCAAAATCGAAACTAAGAATATTCATATCAAATTATAAGAAAGATGTATAAGCTAACTCGGCTTCATCAATTCTTTGCATTGTAACCCTTGGACGTAAATGAGTAATCTATTGCAATATCAGAATTTCGACGATAATGCTTCACTTGATTTCCGTAAAGACCAGTCTAGATTATAAACGGAAGGAGGTAGAAGGTAAATAATAAAAAGAAAAGAGAAATAATCTCAACAACAAAACAGAACAAAAAATAAAAGGAAACAACACGGAACGAAAACAATAGGAAAGTTGGGTCACTAACTAATTAATACCACATTCTCTCCTCCCTTATTTGGTATTCACGTTAGCTACTGGCACACAAGAATGTATGCAGTCACCCAAAGATTTCATTCTTCAACGGATTAAGAAGACATTAAATAACATCGACCATGTCATCGTTAGCTCACAACCTAATGATGATAGATATGTCTGAATTGACAATTGCAATCCCAATGATCCCGCGTAAGTATAACCTCTTACGTCGTTAATTGCCATTTCGCTGGAAAGAAAAATACGTCAATATCATACTGTAAAATCATGTTGTCGATAATGTGGACGGAAACAATGTGTTTAGATTGCAATTTGATTTCCACACGAATAGAAATAGAGGACACTCTTTGAACGACAACCTGATGAAGGCAAAGCATTTCAAAATGAGTAATATTGACGTTCGTCGTTCGTCGTGTACAATGTGTACACGTCATTGCGTAGGAGAACAGAAAAGTAGCACAAATTAGGTGTCTCCACATACATACGGATATAATCGTCTTTACAGGTGTACAAAGGAACAAGTGTATTGCACTGGTAGGCAATATTTTTAAAGCATGCACCCCGCGCGTGCTGCTACCTGTTCTGCAATACTTGCGAATCCTGCGTGGCGTTGACATAGTCCTTCATCCAGTAGAAGCTGGCTGGGGGTACGGCGCTGACGTCACACTGCAACAAGATGTACTTCCCGGGGCCGACGCGTTTGTCCGTGAACGTAGGCGTCACTTCCGGTGGATCTGTAAAGGCAGAGAAGAGAAGCGGTACAACAACAACAACAACAACAACAACAACAGCAACAATGACAGCAGCAGCAACAGAAAATTAGGCTAACAACTCGGCTAATTATAAATACCCATGAGTACTATAACATAAAGAATATTATTTGAAATGCCTGAAATGAATCTAGAGTCCTATTTCAAAATCGCATGGACTTTTAAAACATAGTTGCTGTGCAAGTTGTTGTGCATGTTCATCTATCTCATAGTCATAACACTAGCCAAGTCAACGAATAATCTGTCATAGTATTGTCAATTTTAACGGCGTCCATGTTATCTCGATTAAACAATTATTGATGGCGCGTGCTAGATATAAAATAGGAAGAATGTGAAATGAATACAGACAGTACGAGAGAAAGCAGGAGAAGGCGGAGGGAGATGAGTACAAGCAGACGGATAAGAAAGTGATGTCTCTGTAAAATATAACATTAATCTGACTCTGAGAATTTCACAATCACAATCACAATCGTAATCGTAATCATAATCATAATGCATGTCACTGCTGTCGATAATCTGGCCACTACTATATATCCCCTCTCCAATAATTTCTTATTCAGTTACTACAACTCTACACTAATCTGATGGGGGGGGGGGGGAGGTGGAGAAAGAAAGTTCTTTAAAGAAACCAAAAAAAAACAAACAAAACAAAACAAAACAAAGAGCACTAGAAAGTAGTCTTTTGGCAGCCATAACTCACACTGTACGACCACTTCCACTGTGCGACTGTCCGGGGGGTCTCGTCCGGTGATTCCATTTTCTGCGTCACAGACGTACACCCCACTTTGATCACGTGATATGTTCACAAACGTCAAATTTTCACCTGAATAAAAAGGGTGGAAATAAGTTATAGAATATAGTACATGAAAGGGGGGTGGGAGGCAATACACAACCTGTATCAGGAACATAACAGAAGTAAGTTACAGACCTGTTCGGTTTGGACGCTGTTGTTTATGTTGATAATGTACATTTCAGCTGTAACGGGGTGGGGTGCTTTACTTTGCATAACAATAGTTGATTTGTACACTGACATGTCAATGCACCTCATTCATTTCATAGGCAAGGGAATCATCTTTTCTTTTCATTTCAGCAGCCCCCCCCCCCCCCATTATGGCCTACATCACTTCCTGTGTTTTAAATCCGAAATAAAGGTCTATACCGTAAACGTGTGTACAGCTGTATAACATTACAAGTCTACTGAAAACCAGATCATGATTGCAAATGGCATAAGGTTAGTCGAGTGGGGGCGGTATCATATAGCTCGAAGATTATTGATGGCGTTTCCCCGCTCATCGCTCCCCGGCCACGGACGTTGAATAATTCTTTCCTTCCCGGCTTAGATGTATTGCTCCCAAGACCTCCTCATGGTGGTAAATCATGCGGGATGGGACAGCTGCCCGTTTGATTCGCCAGTCGGAAGAGGGGCAGGTTAAAGCTGGAAGGGAAAACTCCACTTTTCGTTTATGTAGACTATAGTAAAGCTGGTGGGATATCAACCCAAAAACAGAGTGAACGTGTTAGTTAAATTGAAATCAGACAAAGAAATGAAGTCAATTCTATAATATCATACATGTTTTGGACAGAAAAGACACCAGTCAGAACCGAATACGCAGTTTACTTTAGAATGTGATACCGCTTTTTTTATATTTTAAACGTCAAACGTCGGGCCGTGTAATGACCACGGCTCTTTTTCTCACTTTGAAGGATCTCAGCTATTATAATTGGATGAGAAACATTCACTTTTCTTTTCTTTTTTTGAAAGTTTACTCCAGCCACCGTTATTCATTTCCTACTGGGAATAACACAGTGTCTCGCAGTGTGTTTACAGTGTGGTCACGTAGTCAACTATGTGAAAGCGCTCGAATTTGACAGTATGGAAGAGATGATTTCACACTGTGGTTTGGTTTTCACAGAGTGTTGGTAATATTCTGTGTCACAGTGTGAATTGATGACTCACACTGTGTTCACACTGTTAACAGTGTGAAGAGATTTCACAGTGTGTTCACAGTGTGTTCACAGTGTGTTCACATTGTGTTCACGTTTTGTTCACACTGTGTTTCTCACACTGAGGGACACTGTGTTCTTTCCAGCAGGGTTTAACACTGATGACCAGGCCATTTGGGAAATTTGTCTCATTCACCTTTGAATATTATTATATAAAAGGACAAGTTCACCTTAATAATAAGGATTGAGAAAATGCAGCAATATTGGTAGAATACATCAATGAAAGTTTGAAGAAAATCAGAAATCCTTTTAAACGGTATGGATATTTGAAGCTTCAGTATCGCAGTCGCTAAATGAGAAGACTATTACAGCTTGTGATGTCACATGCTTACAACAATACGAAACTATAAAGATAACTCAACCTATTATCTAAACTTTTCTCGCATAATCAAAGAACACCTGACTTGCCTCTTTCAGAAGGCAAGGAAAATAAGATTACCCTTAACAGAATTTTATCAGTAACAAGTCGAAGGAATGTGTACTTTCTTTTTTCAAAAAGAAATGAAATTTTGTGGAATTCTCTGTATATTATTTTCCTTATATCGTTCTAGACGTGTGACATCATAAACTGCAGTATAGTCTCCTCATCCAGCAGTAACTGCGCAGAAACTAAAAATTCATAGATTTTAAACGGTTGTTCGATTTTCCTCAAACTTTTTCTAATGTGCTGTACTGATATTGCTACATTCCAATCTACATAATATTAAGGTGCACTTGTCATTTAGGTAAAATACTATAATCTACCTGTTATATTCTGCTACTGGTAGTGATAATGCTGCCCCCACTATTTCCATTAATGACGATTTCAATAACATAACCTGTTGTCATGGTTGCTCGGTCTATACTAGCCCTATTCAAAATTTCCATAATACTGGAGGCATCTGCATGCATGCTTGAAAGGGTGGTAATTGTATGTAGTCCACGACCGTAGTAGTGACAACATTGGTCACAATAGCACCTGTCACGCCGTCTGGATATTAAACTCACGCCGATAATCAATTATGAACAAATTGCATACAAGATGAAAATAAAATTAATCGCGGTGATACATGAAGATAATATCATTATCCGCTATTGCAATAGGCCGGCAATGACTTTGGATAGGTGATTCATTATGAAACGTTGTAAGTGAGGTTGTGGTTAAGTAATAGATTCCAAAAACGCATAAAGTATAGTATTGTTAAAGGAGCTATACAGTGTAAATGCACATTGACTTGGACTCCTTCGTAATACCCTGTTCATGATTATGTGGCCAGAAGAATATTCAAAGGAGACCTCCGGATAATTTTCATGTATTTTGTTAATAATGGCACGTATTTAGATTTTTTCTTTTTGGCCATAAAAGTGATGTTGAAGGGGCTATGAATCAGCAGAAGTCAACATGAATTCGCATTATACAGTTCCTTTATAAATGGTACATCTTAATTAAAGATCCATCATGATAAGCTGAGGCAATTTGAAAGGAAATAGTGGCCATTCGCGTCCGATCATAACGTGATACAACATCGCAGGAACCGTTTGTCATTTTAATGTAGCCGATTGCAATGGAGCACAGAGCAATGCGCAAATTAAGCTAACGAACTACCAGTCATAGTTCTGATTTAGAAAACAACAACAACAAACAACGAAAGCAAACAGAAATTACACTTTCTTTCGTAAAATAATGGGGGAGGTGTGGTAGAAACGTCAGAATCTGGAGTGGACAATCTACAGACCATCGGTCTTTTTCTTTTATGCATAAACCTGGAGAAAAAGATCTCTCGTTGTTATGGCGATATGAACGAGAGAATTGAGAATTAATGAGAATGATTTTGACGCGAGGACAGGAGAACCATGATGGCTTTATTGACATATTGACTGGCGATGACGTTATTTATGCTTATTCTTTGTAACAATTAGGTATGAATATCTATCCAGCATGTAAACAAGTCGTTTTATACTGCCATTCTCGACCACCCAAGGTTACGTGCGAGACCAGAACTATCGCCCCCCTCCCAATCAGCCTGCTGTCCTTCCCACCAGCGCGAAAATTCAGTGACAGTTTTCAGTTACGCTGTTATACGTTACTCGCGAAATTCAAGCAGTCATCGGCATCTGATAATACACGCACTGCGCCGGTCTATTTTGCTGTTTCTCGAGATTTAATCATGCCGTTTGCTAGGTCAAAGAGTTCACTGGGATGTTTACCAAGGAGATACCTCCTTGGTTTTGCCGAACAGCGAACAGTGACAGCAGTGTATAAAATATTATTAACACCAGTGCTTGCGATGCGTAATACACAGCGCGCCGGTGGCAACAGTATACAGCAGTAAACGGGGTCTAGGGCAATTACCCCTTGGGCAATTACCCCGGACCCTTCCCCTGTCCCTAATCCTAATCCTAATCCTGAAACTAATCCTAACCATAACCCAAACTCCTAACACTAAACCCAACCCTAACCCTAATCCTAACTCTAACCTTACCACTAACCAGTATTTAGCCGGGGGGGGGGGGGGGGGGTAATTGCCCTCGGGGGGTAATTGCCCGGATACGCAGTAAACGTAATACATATTGGCAACCCGGAAGCAGCGTACACGATTTCCGGTCACGAGTCAGTGGACTTTTCTAAAAAAAGAAAAAAGGAAAAGGAAAAGGACAGAAAGAGGGAGGGGGTATCCCCCTCCCAAGCGAGAGATCTTTTGTTTATTTATTTATTTTATTTTATTTTTTTTTGCATTTTCAGAATTTAAATTCTGCAATCTTGTGCACACTTTGGATAAGATATTTGGACAGTTTTCTATCAAAAAACGTACAAAAATTTTCCTCATTTCGGGAATCATTGGGGATCAAAATGATAAGTTCCCCCCCCCCCCCCATCGACGCCTCTGCATATGAGGGAGCTTTTGAAAGTGAAAGATCTACTGCACACTCTTTGATAAAATATGAGGAAATACGGTTTATTTTTTGTTATTGTTGTTTGTTTTCGTACATAATTTGCAGATGGTCCCGAGTTGCTCGCGTCATAGCATGTTTAATGTAGGCCTATACTATTTGACGTTGTCAACATCTAGACCATACTTTATGTCGATATTACTTTCTTCGCCAGCGATCGAAGCTAATACTGGCGTACGAACGTCATGCAATATGCCAGAATTGATATACAATCACATTTCTGCTTCCCCCATTTTTCCCCTCAAATTTCAGGGGGGTGATTGTACAGGCCATCCCCCCCCCCCTCCTCCATTTGGGGGGGGGGGGATTCATCCCCCATCCCCCCGAGATTTACGCCCATGATGTCTAGTATTCAGTCACATTTGAATAATGAAATTGTATAACAATTTGATAGCTTAAATAACAGTTATGATACTAGTTTAACTCGATGCAAGCAATGACAATAATGATGATGATAAATATGACCATAAGTTATTTCGTCTGTTGAGAATGAGAAGGGCGTTAAGCTGTCTTGAACACTATGGGTTTAGTGGCAACTTAACATCCTTATCATTCTCAACCGATGATTTAATGTCATAATGCCTTGCAAATTGAAACAATCCAGTATGACAGTTTTTATATAAGACTACAGAAAACATAGAATCAGTTTGATAGCATTACGTATTCAGAATACGCCTCTCATAAATTTCGAAGCTGTTTACCCCAATATATATTATCTGACCCCAGTTTGGTTTTGCTCACGGGCGTATTGGGAGCTTTACTGTTTATCACAAGCAAAAATCTCAATCTGTTGACAGGGAGGAAAAGAGACTCAACAAAAATTGGAGTGACTTCATTTATTTACCACTTAGATTCGCTCGCTTCCTTTATACGGCTACACACTCTGACATTGGCTCACTGATAAACGAGGCATCGCTTCGCCACGCACCAGGGGAGACGCGCCCGGCAGTACGGGATCGGCGCGCTGGGAGGTCTGCGCTACTCACACGTGTCACCATCGATGATCATTTATTCATTGTGTTCTGGAGGCGCCTTTTTCTCCCAGCAACCACAAGCGTGCACAGAGCCTGCTTTTAATTTCTATTCTCCGTCAGAACCAACGTGGAAGCATCTGGACTCATTATGAATTAAAGGGGTGCTTCGAGTACGCCACTTAGCAGTGACACGGGCTAATTCCATGCACCAACGCTAGAAATTGCACCTGCCCTCAATAAGTTCACAGGACACGACTTTCCCCCCGACGAAGAATAATAATAATAATAAAAAAAAGGCAAAAACTGATAACCTTTATAAACGCATACAGATATTTCGGAATAAGACAACAACATTTTTTTATTTTTTATTTTTTATTCATTATTATTTTTTTTTTTGCAAATGTTATAGAGTCACAGTAAAGAGCCAAGAATATGACGATTTTCTTCCGGTGATCTAGCAATCACGTAACTTGTTCCTGAGTTGTGTCGACATGCCAGTACGTACGCTGAATACTTATACACGGGTGAATTAAATACCGCCTTTAATTACCTTTGATCTTTATTCTCATTTCGGATGTAACCTGGTGAAATGTCTCATTAAACAATTTAATTTCAAAGAAACCTGCTGCGCTCGCGCGCTTTTCTATCAATCAAGACTTTACCAGATTGACAACTGATTAAAATCGTCACTATAGTAAACCACTTTAAAACAGTGCTTTCCTGACCGATAGTCTGATATTGCCCTCCCCCTTCCATACTTCTATCAACTTCAATACTCTGTACTTGTGCACTTTGTCTTGTCACTATTATTTTGTTGTTGTTGTTGTTGTCTTTCTTTTCATTATTTGAAGCCTCCCTGCGCATTACCACCTGGTCTCTTTTGTCTAGGAAACGCCCTCTACGTCCATCTGTTTTCCTCTGTCTGTGCCACGTGCCACTCTCCATACTGCTATTTTCCGGGTTTTATTATCCTATCCCATCTCGTCACCGTTCTTCCTATTATTACCTTGTGTCCATTTCCATTCATCCGCCCATTTGTCTCTGTCCACCGTTATACCTACAAATCTCCTTATATATCCATCAATCTGTCTACATACATATTCGCCTATACGCGATGATCTATCACGATAGCTTTCTACAGTACGTCGACGCCAGAGCTGCACGCGGAATGAGCAGTGTGAACCCGGTTTGCATTTTCTCAACAATTATTCTTTTACGGCAGAATCGCCTTTGTTGTGTGTCATTTTAATGGCGGTAATGCTTCATGCATTGCCGGAAGCATTCTATTTCAGCCCATGAAAGGCACGTGACTTTGCCCTTCATCTGTAAACCTTGAACTCTGTTTTATAGCAGTTGCGACCTTGATTGAAACTTAATTACTACTTGTACTTTTTAGCTTGGGGCTGGGCGCGTTTTCACGTCATTTGGTCTTGTGCCAAACAAGGCGCCTTTTTGTCCGGGTTGGTCGTCTTCATGTAACGAGGACAAGGTCTTTAACTACCAAAGAGGGGGCGTACTATTGGGCAGCGCTCTGGCTCATCTAAGTAAGATGTCTAATACAATGGAAAACCACTTGAATACAATGCGAGATATATCCTGCATTGCTTTTATTAATCGTGTGACGCGCAACACTCCGAGCAGGATTTATGCAAACATAGACACGCTAACTCACATCATATCATTACCCTAAGCTGGAAAAGAAGTGACCAGTTTCGACGATGAATATCTGCATGGCGATGGGAGCAATTACACGGCAAAAGGTGGATTTCAATGAAGAGTTGCTGGAATCGTGTTAATGACCTAGACCTCCTCCTCACACACCCCCGCCCCCTCCCTCCAACTGCTGAAAAAAAAAGTAATTAACTGTTATGTAGCCTGAGCGTTCCAATTTCTTTTGTACGAAGTGAGCTCAGCAGTATTTTTGAGCGCCGCGGCCTCAATCTTCTTCTTATTTTTCTCACTTCCTGTCTCACTTTATTTTCGTACCTTTCCTCTACAGTTCTTCAGGCGTTTGTTTCCTTTTACAGTTAAACCTGTCTTAGCGACCACCTGTCTATAGCGGCCACCTCTCGTATACGACCGTTATAAACATTTCCCTCCGAAAGAAGAAAAGCATTTAATAAAAACGTCTCTACAATGACCACCTGTCTATAAAGGCCATTTTTTCATCTCCCTTGTGTGGCCGCTATAGACAGGTTTGACTGTGCATTCTTCAATTATCTTTCCCGAGCTGCCTGGATTGTCTATTGAGTTGTCTGCCCATCTACGTACATAATCTATCTGTTGGTCTTTGGTTTCTTATATTGTGGTTTCGTTCTTTAACATCGTTGTCCGAATTATACCCGAGTAATTCCTTACCTAGCTGTATCGCCTCCCCTCCCCTCCTATCAATATCAATGTCACATTATTCTCCTATGTGTGGTAAACTAACCGTATGAGGTTTGTTGACCTCTGTATACACACTTATGTATGTTAAAGCAATTTGTCTGGTAACCTTTGGGGTAAAGTATAAGTGTAACAACGTGACCTAGGCACATAGCGGAGGGTGTTAACGATGTCAAGATAATCGCAATGCCAACACACAGCGTGAACAGTATGCATACATTTTACATCCCTTCACACTTCATTTAAACGTCGTAAGCTCCTTTTGACATTGAATATGGGACTATGTCTGACAAAAGCTCACTATATAACATGTTGTTCCCAGTAGTAGTGCGTCGCGAACTTAAAATGCAGGAGCGTTTTCCCCTGAGCGGGCGGGGTGGATTACACGCCAAATTATGCATGGGATGCGGTAACTATTTTTTCTCCTCCTACATTCTGCCGATATTATCCTCAATTTAAGATTCCTTGCCTTGATAGAGCCAGGGATCGTCCGTTAAAGGGGGCAGCCTGCCTTATGAAGTCACGACGGATTCTGGCGAAAGGATCAACTCACGTTATTGCACACAGAATGATGACTTCATCGTTAATATAACATTATTCTTTGCAACAGTTGATTTGAGATGGATGCTCAAGTACAGCAGTGACGAATGGCACATAATTATACAATAGAATACACACACTGGGACAGAATACATACGTTAATGTCTTAGCGTCGAATTCGGCCATTGTATAGTAGTTGTAAGAACTATATAATCATTACGCCAGCATTTTATGATACCAACACTTCGACATGCCAGTAAGTACTCAGCGTTTTATATTTTTCTGTCCTGTTTCTCGTTGTAATTTGTAGCCATGGTAACTCTGCGAGGGTAAAAATACATTTATTTATCTAAACTGAATACAAGACTTTAACTTCCATTATCCGGCAGGCTATTCCATCTTACACCTCACAAGCGTTCTTTTTGGTTATTATTATAGTGCAGTCATTCGTAAGATGACCGGGGATTTGCCAATAGACGGCTAACGCCTTTAAGGATAATTGCAGACCTCTGTTAAGGGAGTAATCATAGTCATCTAGTTGCCATCTCTCATCCATTATTCAAACCGATATGTGAAGTAAAAGGCGCCCTCAGGGAGATGCCCCTTTCGCTGCGAGACATAGCAATAAGTTAAGACACACACTCACTTCGACCGTGACCTTGGAATAGTATATAGCCGATGATATACTCCCCGTTGCGGTTATGACGATACGCAGAATGTGTCTCTCATTTCAAAGTCTTCCACTGACGTAGTCATATCTATATTTTCTCACTCCTCTCGAATTCCAATACCATGTGTGTCCGTTTGCATGATCATTAATAGTCAAACCTGTATGCTGCTAATGTGCATTAAAGAAGTTTTCGTTCTGTTTTGTAGATACACTTCGTTTCTTTTCTTTTTTTCTTCAGGCGTTTAGTTTGCTCTTAAAGTCGTCAGGAGAAAATCGGTAGATAATGTGCCGTGATGACGTAATAATGAGAGTATAGTGTACGCGATATACAGTGATCGAACATCAACAGCTATGTGTATGAAGGAGGGCCTACACCCCCGTACACGCTGTTTATTGCAAAAATGACCTAACCTTCTTGAACGCTATTTCACACCTACGAGACCTTGGTGACGTCACAAATTGCTTTTGGCACTTGCACTACACTGTAGATGATGGTGTGGTTATGAGAAAGGGGAGCGCGTTTATTTCCCAAGGATGGATAAGCGATGTAAGAAATGAGATAGATTGAGATGCAAGATAGTCATATTAAGTTTGGATGATTACCGATAAATGATGAGTTTGATCGAAGAACGGCTTAAGCGCCAAATTTGACCATTTAAAAAGTAACTTTATCATTTATCATAGGACAAAATAGAATCTTCTCCATGATACTTCACTTATTACATCACAAGTAATTTTCTTGAAATTGTGATTAGAATTATATAAAACATTTTCTTGAGAGCAAGAGAATTAAGTAGAGGGAGACAAAATGAAGAAAATTCACATCTCAAATATTTTCCTGTCTAATTCTGTATTTAGCAGGTTCTATTGCAAATATCTCAATTTGACAGAAATGGAGTTAATTCGCTTTGCGATAAAACTCTTCATATACCAGTAGTGTAACTGAAGTCAAACTCACATACAAGCATACATAGTGGTATAAATGGAGAATTAAACTTATCTCCCCATATTTGTTCCGTTTAAATTCTGACATTAACGCACCAACACTGACAGAAATTGGCTTCGCTGAAGTGCATTTGTATAACGACTTGTATATATATATATATATATATATATATATATATATATATATATATATGTATGTATATATGTATATATATATATAATTATATATTTGCATGTGCGTGTGCTTTATTATCTATATATTTGGTTGTTGTTGTTTTTTGTGGGGGTGAATTTTTGTCTTCCTTAAACACTTCTACATATACAACATAATTTACTATTATTGCTTAATTGGCACTTTACTTGGATCTGTCTTTGTGTGTGTGTGTGTGTGTGTGTGTGTGTGTGTGTGTGTGTGTGTGTGTGTGTATGTGTAATATGCCTGTGAGGATTGCTATCCTTGTGTTACCTATGTCTCCCAATTTGATATTTGATATCACTTGTTGATCTTGATCTCCCCTCATTTCTTCCGCCCTAAAAACATC
>NC_092690.1:23223292-23258896 GCF_964275005.1 Diadema setosum | reverse complement strand
ACATTCAATGTTGTATAAAGTAGGCATCAGAATACCATGTATATGTGCTATGTACCATGTGTTGTTCATGTTTGCAAAGAGTGATGCAATATAAGTAACGAAGGTCACTGTAGTGTGGTTTGGGCACTGTGCCAATGTGGCCCAACTACTGACCGCTTGGCGCACTGACCACTTCTAAAAGTTTAGGACCCCCTGTATGACCACTGTAAATGTCCAGAGACAGTGTAGTGATAAGCATGCTCTGCAGAGGGCTGGATGGGAATGGGAAGACAAGAGGGTTGTCCAGCGCCATCTTGTGTTGGTCCTTTGCACAGTCTTTCCCATATCAGTGACTCAAGCCATAGGCCAGTGTTCTAGAGACAGATGAGTGCTCTCTATAATGTACATGCCTATGCACGCACATTGTATCTTGATTTTTCTGTGTTTTTTTTTTTCTATGATTTAATATTTGTAATGTGTTTTAAATGGCATTCATCTGAAGTACCCTCTCAAAGAATGTTGATATTTTTTCATGGTAGTGCTGTATTTTTTTATTTTATTTTAATACCTGTGAGGTTTACTTGCAATGTAGTTTCGTGCATGATATTGCTCAAAATAGCTATAATGGCTGCATGAAAGTCATTCACCCCAAAATACATTGATTTTAACCCAAGGCTGTATCATGTGGTCAAGCTGTTGCTGTGAGGATCGAGGCATGCAAGTATTCTTGTTCTTTCTTTTCTTCGTTTTTTTTCAAAGCGAATATTAGTCAAGTGTACACGTCATCATCTGCTCTAACGTATTGTCCCCCAGAGGGTGGCAACAATTATCATTTGGGGAGGTCTGGTAGAAAGACTAATATATCACAGCTGATGAGCGTTTTCCCCCTTGAGAAGTGCCTCTTGTTGATTCTCCCATACTTTCTGACCACAGGACTGCCCTCTTGTACCCCCCTCAGACAAAATAGCCATCCAGACAGCGGCATCGGCACTGGGCCAGCATGTTTAAAAGCTTCCATCTTAATGTCAGCGTGTCGGTGGCGCGCCTGTCTGGCCAAATGCTGGACTATTCTCATTATTCCTATGTCTCATCTTGCTTTACCCCTCCCTCGCCCTTCAAAAACCCTCTCCTCGCCCTCCTCCACATTCTGATGCTCCTCCTCCCCTTCTATAACACTATCATTGTACATTCTTATTCCTCCCTCAAACTGATAGGAAATGTTACCAATTTTAATAGCGGATCTTTCGTAGTTAACACTGATCGCCCCTCTCGAATAATTTCCAGTCGATACCCATGAATATCTTCTATGCAAGGGCTATATTTACAGTAGACAGCGGAGAACTGTGTTTTGCTTATTAATGACAGAAACATAAACTAAAAACCTGCACAATAAGTAAGCCTATATCTGGCTGTTTGTAGTTAGTTTAGAAAACTGATAAAATGAAAAACAAAAGGAAAGCAATTTAAAAATACCTTCTACTATTGTCACTGTACCTTAAAGTCATAGATATCATCCATAATGCAAGTTTTCCAGGAAAATTTACCCAAGAAAATGCATCATTATATAAAGCTAGAAATAAATTGAAAATAACCATACCAATGTCACAACATTGCAAAGGTCGTGATTGTGCTTACCACCATCAGGTCGAAGATTTCCTTATTTCTGGTTTTCTTACCATACATTAAAATTATATTTTCTTTAGATAATAATTCATATAATTGATTCATTGGTACATGACGTTCGCATTTCATACAAAGTAGATAACACCAGTCTAGCAAACACTTTATCTCACCTGTAATCTTTCATATTCTAAATTTTGTTTGCATGCCATGTACCTGTCCCAGATCCTGATTTTTTATAAAGAAACTTCATGAAAAGTCCATTAAAAGAAAAACGAAGACAATTTTCTTTTGAAGAATGCTATTGCCAATATAGATTTGTAGACTTTTATTGTGCTGACAGCACTAAAGGTGAACCAATTATTTATATCAATTCATCCTGTTTCATTTCACCCAAACCTCTGCATTTCTATGATATCAAGGACAACCAAAAAAAAAATAATAATAGTAATTTGTTCTCTACCCTTCCTCCTGACATTTCATAGGGTTCTTTATTGTCCAAGTTAATGAGGCAGCCATATTTATGTCACTAGCACTGCACTAGTGGTGACGGGCTATTAAATTCAAAATGCTATATAATCCATAACTTGTTCATGGAATGGCAGTAAATTAGCAGCCATCGTAGGACTTTTTGATGGACTTTTCACCACCTGACTGCAATGATGAAGCTGCTAGAGTTTGCTGGACACACTAGTACCCTGCATTCTAAAGATCATTGCAACCACATACTGGTATAATGTAAAAGAGACCAGCTGCTACAGAAATTGTTAGTGAAAATGTGGAGAATATGTATGCTCATCGCCAGGATTTTTACCCTTTAAAGCAGGGTTTACTCTACTCTTGCCTCCACACATAAAACTTAATACTTAATGTCATTATTGAGAAATAACATGGCAACTGTGACAGACACTTTGTGAGGATTTTTACTCATAACTCACATTGTATCTCAGTGACAACTGGAAGAAATAAAACTGTCTGTACTTTTCATTCAAAAATTAGATTTTATGGAATTGTCTTCATAGTTTCTTTCCATCATTTTCCTATTCTGACATCACAAATCCTTGTAGACTTCTCTTGCAGGATTGCTGGTAACAAAACTTTACAAGTTCAGGACCTTAAAATCAGATTGTCCCATTTTCCTCAAACTTCATTGACATGCTCTACTAATATTTTTGCATTCATTGAATCCATAAACTGTAAACATCTCTATTTTTGCACAATTAATTATTCATGCTTAGCGACTCAAAAACATATTTGCAGGTGCTTGATTTGCGCTTCACAATTTTCAATGCATTTAGAATGTGCAGAGAATATTGTGAAGATATTTTCGCAGGTCTTAGAATTCATGCTAGCCGAAAGTATTGACCCGTTGAGGACGGTTTGACTTTGCTTCAACGCGCATTTCCCATAGACACCTGCCCGCGTATACTCGGGACTCGTCCTCAACGGGTTAATGTATCGTGAAAATTTGTACATTGTCAGTATGGGTTTCATTTCCCTTTAATGTACAGTGCACAGTGTAAAAGACATCTCGGTGAGCTCTATCACATATTATTTCTTCTGTATCCACAGTCTGGGTTGTTATTCCACATCATTGCATCAGGATACAAAGAGGAAGCTAAAGTTTTGCACATAGCGATCATTAAAGGAATCTGCCAATCAGCCAGTGCGTTAAAGTCACAAGTTGTGCTGAAATCCTACAGTTTAAATTGATCACAGCATCAAACAATAGATATAGAAAATGGTTCATATTTTGGTTTCTGGATGAACTTTGCAGTATTTTCCCAGAGATTGTGCATGATATGAAATTGAATACTTAAACAAAAATTTGCATATTGTTTGATTATGGTGTCATTTAAGGTAGGGTTTGACTCAACTGATGAAATTCTTTTTCATCTTGTCAGCTCACATTCCTGATGAAAATTTTTAGGAATTGTCAATATGGAAATCATTTACAGGCTAAATATTAGCCTCATTGTGATTTGTGCTAGAATTAATGTAGTATTGCATTCTTAAATATTCTACTTTTTTTGGGGGGGGGGGGGGGTTGGTGCAGTAAGGGAGAGGTTTGTTCTAATGAAACGTTCTACCCATGTCTTGATGTTGCATTTGTCTGTTTTGGTCTGGTGACCATATGTATTTATCTTAATTTTCCAAAGATTGGTAGATATCCGTCAATCACAGAATGCAATCACACACACATACGCACATATGTTGGGATTTAATACAGTTTTGTACATCACGTACTGTGCAGGTGTACCTGTGCTGTATCTGCTCAGAGATCGGTTTAGTGCATGGTAGCCGATATTTGTATAAAGATTGCTTCCCTACCCCTGCACACTGCATGCTAATAATAACAGGGAATTGGTGCAGACGGCGGACTGTTTTGCGCCAATCATAGATTACATATTTCTCCCCCGTTTGCTCAAGATCTGTTGACTGTCTGCCGGGGCCGGGGGTCAAAGTTTAAGATCCGAGGGGCCAGCGCTGTCAACACTCCAGGTGTGTAGACTGTACATAGTGTATACGTACGGCAAAGCCTCCACACTGCTCTTTGGTTGGAAGTTGATGCACCTCTTCATGAAGCAGACACATTTTTTTATTTTATTTTAGATTTAGCAGCATTTCTCAGAGCGCTTCAAAGGGAATGTGAATAAAAAGTAAACACCACACTTGACCCCGGGTCGTAATGTCGTGAGCCTTGCCTCCTTTTGGCCAACCCTTTCAGTTTCCACTTGGTACATGGCATCCCTAGATAAATGTATAAAAAAAAATCCCTAGAGAAGCTTTTGCAAAGTGTTGATAATGCCAATTTGCCTTCCTTTTTATGTCAGCAAAGAAACCTTAAAAATATAGATCGATTTTCCTTTTTTTGAAAGACTTTGCAATGGCTACTTTTCATGAATGAAAACACATTATAGCTGAGTGATAGTCTTCATTCTGCCCTTTGAGATTTGATACTGAATGTCTCTTTTTTTTTGTATCAAATTGGAAAATCCACTCCATCCATATTTGATTTAAAAGTAAGAAAATAAATTGACAAATAAAAAAATAAAAGTTTCATAGGAGTTGAACATATAATGTAAGATAGTCGGAAGTATTTTTTTCTAGAATTTTGTAATGCCTTAATCACTTCCAGTTTACTTAAAGAGAAAAGGGTTAAAGGTTAAGTAGCTTGACAGTAGATACATCGTATGTCCTGAAACCATTAACAAGGATTACGTGGTCCATTGTAATCCATGCTATCCCTGGAGTAATTGTATCATATATGTGAAGGAATGTGGTATTGTGATGACACACAGGGTTACATCTAACTTTGCATTGGGGGGGGGGGGAGGGGGAGGGGGGTTTAGTCGTTACTTTAAGGTACTGTTATTTCTCAATATGATAAAGTAAAGCCTTCATGAGCTTTGAATGGCAATTGGCACACAAAACCCCATATTCTAACCTGTTGAAGAATCAACCCTAGTATACTCTGGCAGGTGTCTGTGGAAAAATGTGTGTTCGAGCAAAATCAGTTCTTCCTTAACTTTTTAACGGGTTAATAAAAGTCTGTGGCATAGAAAGTGTTAATTTCAATTTCTGTACACAGCGGGTTAACTGGCTGCTGAATGGCGGTAAAGCACCTAGCCAACCACAACTAGGCACATGGGCACGCAAAGGAGGGTTGTTGTGTGTTCTTATCCCCCTCCCCAAGTCAGTTAGCATTTTGAAGTAGTTCTAGATCTATCCCATACCATTTCTTTGCTAGACCATCCAGTGTTTTGCAATGACCTACTGATCAAGTAAAAAAGTGTCTCCTCCTCACCCCTTTGAAGAAAGGATAAGGATAATAAATGGTGGCTACTTGTACAGCGACAGGTCAGCCTTTCAATGTTTGTGGTGCTTGTGGCAAAGAAAAAAAGATCTCAGATGTGATGTTTGTAAAATACTGATATTTGTGGGGGTGTTAGTATCCCTTTTGCTTCACCATTATGGAATGCGTAACACATGGGAAAGATTTCTTGCGATAAAATTACAAGTGAGTTATCTGTGGATAGCAAGGGTGAGTTTGAAGTGTAGTAACTTTGGAAAGAGAGATTTGCGCTGTAGCATAATATTTGACACGCTGTCGTTTATGCCTCAGATGTAAAAGGGGAACGACGTTCATTTGATAAGAACGTATTTCAGGCTCGTATCGTTGAAGCGGTGTAGTTCGGAGAGATTTACACCAGATGGGTTGTTAACTGAGGAGGATGAAATGTAGTAAAATTGAAAATATTTGAATGGAAGTGGGCATAGTATATAAGATTGAGAAAATGAACAGTTGAGGGTTCTGTCTCAGACGTGTTACTTGGCAGTAAAGCTGTAGCACTAAACGTTCCCGTCTTGTCTGTCCAGGCGCATTCAGTAATGATAGGCTGTCCCGTTATTTGATTGGCTTGGAGGAACGCACATGATCCGTTTTTCCCTCCCATATTTCGCTCTCGCGCATGCGTGTTGCATGCCATGTGACGATTAGCAAAGTATTTATGTCTGTTGCTTCTGTAAGGTGGGGAAAAGAAGCACGTTTGAGACGGATGATGTTGGTGTTCATTGTAAACTGCAGTCTTAACTTTTGTCTAACCTCACAGTCCCCTCACCGAGAGGATGACAGTTATACACAGCTTTCGGACAGTTTCACCCAAAGTCAACGAACATTTGTCGTTTCTCCTGTTTTTCTTGCAGTTGTACGTCAGCCCCTGTGTACGATTTGGTTGGATAGGGTGGTCCTGCTATCGCCTGCATGGGTGTCTGCTACGTGGCACTGAACTACGCGAAGCGCCCCAATGGATGAACGGTACACAGCCCTGTTAAAGCAAAAAGCACGAGCATGCTCATAAAAATCTTGTGTGCGCCGTCGCCGCCATTTTGCCCGAACACTCCCATCCGTCGTGTGACCTGCCTTCCCATCATGCAACTGTGTGCGAGGGGCACGGCGGGAGCTGCTGTGTATTCTTACAGACCGAACAGACAAGCACGGTGTCTGGCTTTTCCTTTTTGTGTGCACGCCTGCCCTTTATCACACTGTCTGGGGTAGGAGCTACGTGATCGACACTCCCTAGGCCAGCCTTACCCAACAGAGGGGGCCCCAGTCACCTGAATCCACTGTGGGCCACAGCAACTACGCCATGCTGCTCCCCCCCAAACATTCTTTTGTGAACATGGCGGACCCTGTGTATGCCTGGCTGTGGGCAATGTGTTCTCTGTTTACCAACTCTTCAACCTCCGCTACTAGCCTGCATTTTGCCCAACTTGACTGCCCGCCTGCCTGCCTGCCTGCCTGCCTGCCTTCCAGTGTATACCATCATTTCAGGAGTCGAGGGAGGGGGGAGATTGTGCCCAGGCCTCATGACTGTGCCAGAAGGTGAAGCAGAGAAAACCCCCCTCCGCCTCTCGCCTCATGACCCGGGTCCTGCTCATGATCTGCCGCCATTTAGTGATGTCGACGTGGAGGATCAAAGGTCAGGCTCGTAAGTCGAGTGGGTAAGAGCTTTTTTACACGGTACATGAATGATGCCTGGAGAAGCAGGGTGCTGGTGCCTGACAGTAGAGAGAACTTTCCCCCCAGCTTGAGGGGTTCATTACACCTGACCCTCCATGCCTACCATGCCCCACCTTACCCCCCTCTCCCCACCATTTCATGTTTATACCTCAAATGGTCTGCATGTCTGTGACAATCCAGTTAAAGCATTAGAATGGAGTGTGTGTATGTGGGGGGGGGGGGGGGGTGGAGAAATAGCATAGAAAGTCTAATTGTCATCAGTAATGCAGTCAATGCACCGCCATTGCCCCCTTTTTAACCTCCCATGGTAATTAAACCTCCCGAAGTTATTATGTTCGATTCACACGGCGTCTGCGGAGCAGACAGGGACGGCGGAAAGAGCAGCCTGACTTTTTGTCTACAACAGTCCAGGGTCGTTGACAGAAGCATGATGCGTGTGAACTGTAGGAACATGCCAGCACCACTGCAACCGTGAATTTGAACTTAGGCCTATTTTGATTGGCTGCCGTTTTCTCCTCTGATTACCAACTGGTCTGTGTCGACTGAAAGCCATGCTGGGGAGTTATCTCCGTCTTCGTGGGCCGTGCTTCTGATTCTGCCTGATGAACTGCAGCAGCGTCATGGCTAACCGCACCACTATAGAAATGCATGCGTGTTCACTGCTCGGAACCGTCTTGCGAGCCTTTATCGATGCACTTTTTCACAGCTGGCATTCTTTCATAGTTTTTGCCAGACCTCCCAATGTTTGCCCAGAATCAAATTATGTCACAGGGTCGGATAATGGGTGTCAAATTGATTTTTATCTTATTTCCGTCTCTAGTTCACAGGAATTTGGGGCTCATTAAAATGCAAGACATCCTTTTTATTTATTTATTAAGAACAAGCTGTAGAACATCTATGTACCCTAACTTAAAGACTTATGAGATCCATATTACACCAAGAGCAGAATTTTATCATTTTTATCATTTATTGATCAGTACTTGATCGGTACTTAGATAATTATTAAAACTTATTCATACGACACTCCTGCAGATCTTGTATTGTATGGTGGCATGTGATTTGAAGGAAATCCCATCAGCCATGTTTAACACAGACAAATTTCAGTACACGTGACTGAATTGAATAATCAAAATAGGAAGGAACATCTATAAAATGCAATAATTTTTCTTGCCCTTGATCCTCTACCCCCATCCCTGCCACAAATCTCAAACACATCAAACAAATATAATACGTTGTATTTGAATTACTGAAATGAAGAAATTGCTTTGTCATTAAGTCAGTTGTGATTATTAAAGTTTGCCTCTCTTTGGCGGGACATGAAATGCATATTTTATATTTATTCATTCCATATATTCACAGATTTTGTCGCCTCTGCAACAGGTTGTCGGAACAGTCTTCTCAATTACCTTCCACGAATTTACATGATAAAACTGAGACCAGCTATCGTAGATAGGTATGGAGATGCATAATTTACTGTACATGTGTACAGCAGCGGCAAACTGAAACGGCTGGCAAAGTTTGCAGGCTAATGCCTCGTGAAACATCTGAAACACTGCCAGCAATGTTGATCCAGACCACAATCGGACAAGCCCACAGTGTCGTATCAGCATCTGCGCTGGCTTCACGTCAGCTTTGCGCACACAGGGGAAAACACCAGCAGTGGTCTGGCGGGCAGAATATAATCTTCACCCGAGACAAGTGTGCCGAGACAAATGCCTTATCTCATAGATACAGTAGGACCTAGGGCACACTTAGTGGCTGGCAATAATATAGATATCAAGGCACGTTGTACAGCTTTCATGCCTGCGACATATCATACATATATTCTGCTCTTTGACTGCCGTCCCGCACCTTGGATGCATAGTTTGGTTTGATTAGAACGTACATTTTCTTGGGCTGTATACTTGGAACCTAATAGCATACAGGGCGCCGGGGATACATGTAATCATTTATTTCTTCCACCCCCAAGATATGTTTGGTTGCATTTTTATTCATCCCTCACTCGTGATGTGTGTTTGTAATCTATGTATTGTGTCTACTACATCATAGATTTACTGTGTCTTTGTGACATCACATTCTCAAACATGGGCTGGGGTTACGTTTCGTCAAGAGTGGAGACCGGCAGAGCTGTTGCATGTAAAGTGCAGTGACCTTTTGCACAAAGACGCTGCGTAGTTTCTCATCAGACTTAATAATTTTGTGTCTGAATTGTCTGTCAAAATCCAACCTAGTGGCCTGCTTCATACTGTTGCTAAAGGCATTTTTTTTTTTGTCAATGCATACAACAGGCCTCTGAAGTCTTGCTGCTATTAAATGCAAGAGTCTTGTGCACCTACAGTTGTCTGCTTCACAAAAGTACCTCATGCCGCACTTCGCTGCCCTGCCTTTTGTTTTCTTCACTTATAGTCCATTAAACAGCTTATCATGTCATAATGGATTGGCCACTTCCGATTCCTTGAGAATCGACTAGATGTGGCCTGAATGTGTTGAAGGGCATTGGACACTCCGAGGGGTCAGTGAGAATCGTGACAAGCGAGTCGGGTCAGTGTTTATCGTCCCAATATTTTCCCTAGCTGGCCATTTGTGGGCTAGTGCTGTGCAACATACACATGCTGTTAAAGCTGCCACATCCAGAGATGGATTTACTGTATTGGGAGATAGTTAGCATTACTAGCGGTGCAACAAATCTGTGAGCATTAAAAGATAATATGGTTTCTCCTTTAATATAATTACACATAAGTGATGAGTTCGATTCAATTTGTGTGCACATAATTCAGTTTCTGTAGATCAGAACGCAGACAGCGTGGACGGCACATTTCTATGCGCGACCAGCCTCGGGAAATCTGTAAACAGGGCCATTAGACCGGCGTAGAATCTCGTCTGATGGAACAGCGCATACAATTTGCATGTATTACAATTGTTCATCAAAAAAGGACAATGGCAAAAGCGATGGGGAATATATGAAAGACATTCTAGAGATATTTCTAGAGATATTCGGTAGGACAGAAGGCAAAGATATATGGTGAGGAAAGAGCTGCAGAACTTATTTGGGATAAAGTTGGACGTACATTGCACGAGAATAAAATGGCATGTTGGATGAAGTTTTGGAATTAATTGCTATAATAAGGGGAGGTCATGAGAATTAAATTCAGAGATATGAACCATAGGATGATGAGAATGTTATAGATTAAGAAAGAAAGATGTTACTATTGAAAGTGGTAACAAGATAAAAGTGTTTCCAATAAAGTCAGGAAAAATTGTATTGTAATCTTATTTTACCAGCCAATTGCAAGGAAATGATGGCCGGTAAACTAAAATCATTACAAAAAAAAAATGTTAGTAATGAAGCGTGGATCAATGATACTTTTGTTTAGTTAAAAATGATGGGAATTAAAGAATATAATGAGGAGCTCAAGACAATAGACAGTATAGTTTAAAGATTTGGACCAAGGACCTAGTTAGACTTCAAACATATTGTACAAAGGGGAAAGACCATTGCATGTTGTATTAAAAAAAAAAAAGGTATATGATGTACGTAATAACAACATAAAGACTGGACATAGTGGACATACACAAACTGGATACCGGTACTTGAACAAGTGGCATGTATGGGGAAAGATTGAAAAGTTAGGCTTTGATGACATAGAGTATAGAACAATTTTTGTGCAGGGAGAGCTAGAACTCCATTACCCGATTGTGCCCAGGTACTTAGAAATGTTAGCCCATTCCTTACGCAAGGCTGCACACTGGCACTGGTCCGACGGTCCCTGACCAGTAAAAATTACTGCTGGACCACTAACTTTTTCAGGAATGGACCAGTAGTAGACATGGAAAAACTGGGTACCTACTGTGGCGTCGGACAAGTAGGAAAAATGGCTTTAGTGTGCAGCCCTGCCTTACCTGGTATACCATTTTCTTGCACATGTCATCAACTGATAGTGGTATGAGAACCTGTTTATATGCAAGGTTTCCAAAATGTGGACATCAAATGCTTGCATTCATTGCCTAAGTTCATGTTTATTTGTGTTATGCTAACCAGAAAAATGACCTTGACAGAAAGATTAGAGTTTCTTCTGTCTATATCTTGTTTTCTTTCTGTATAAAAAAATGTGGGTATCGCAGTATTTTACCTTTTTTTTTTCCAATAAAATGTGGGCTTGTTTTGCTATAAAACTGAAGATGTACAGTAGCAATCAGGGATGAGCTCAGTAGATTCTGACTTTCGCTGACCCCATTCAGGGTGCTTCTTTTGTGTCATATAACAAAAGAGTTTGTCAGCCGATCAGGGCACACTCTATTCATATCTCGCGCCTGATTGATGTTTTCATTGTTCGATGGCACATGTAGTTGACCATGGAAAGGGGATACATGTACCGCTTGACTGCTTTCACACAGGTGGATTACCAACCTGTCCATTCTCTGTCAAACCTGCAAAAATCAATGGGAGGATGAGGGGGGGGGGGGGGCATTGAAGGCTCTCAGGGAGTTATGGGAGGAACAGGTTTATAACTTGCTAAGCTGTTTTACCAACATCCAGTAATCCTTCCAAACTTGGCCACTGTAAGTTGTAAATTTGGTAAGCCCATTCAGGTGTATAGCAGTGTGCTTCTGTCTGAAATTTAAAGGCCAAGATGACACAACAAGGCAAAGTGGGGTTTGAATAGATGATCACTGTTCATTGGCAATTCAGTGCCCAGACATCCATACCAATTGGTGAAGAAAGCACTTTAGATTGTGTGCATTATAATTGGTTAACAAGTCCCTGTAAGGGCAGAGACTCCAACCCTAAGCACCTTCTGATCTGGAGATTCTCCCGCCTGAAACCCCTAGCAAACGGGAGACTCCAACTTTATGTGCGCGAAGCACATATCACGAGCGCAAAGTTCCTTGCGGCCGGGGTCCAGGGCCCGCTTGGGCCCTGGAAGCTCTGATAATAAGGGTTCTTGGTGCTCTCTCGTGCTATCTAAAGGCTTATTTTTCAACATACGAAGACACTAAAGTAAGAAATCATTTCAAACGGGAGACACAGAGCCAGGGCGGGAGAAATTAAATCTCAAACGGGAGAACGGGAGATTTTGCAAAAGTGGGCTTTCGGCGGGAGATCTCCCGTCGAAAGCGGGAGAGTTGGAGTCTCTGTAAGGGTTAAGATGGTTCACGAAATAAAAGAGTTTTCTTGAGGGGAAATATGCTAGGTACAGTTAGCTGAGTTTTTGTAGATTTGTACCAAGTGAGGTGCACAGGAAAAAAAGTTATAAAAGAGGTACATACATAAAGATCAAGTAAGGTAAGGACAAATGGACCGTGGGTCAAGAGAGAAATATGATTCTAAAGATATAAATGTATGGATAGAAAGATAGAAATTGCATCTTTTCATAGCCATTTGTTGGACTGTAACATGTGGATATTACTACACGTAACCCCGTTGAGGACGGACTGATTTTGTTAGAACATGCATTTCCCATAGACACCTGCCCAAGTATTCTCGGGACTCGTCCTCGGCGGGTTAACTAGTAGAAAGAAGCGACACCCAAGACTACAGGTTGTGCTTATAAAATATGAAGGGGGTTCATAGATTCTCGTGTCTGCGGTGGCAGTGAACTGTGAATGCTGGCAAAAAAGAGTCGATAGAGGGCGGCAGAGCGGTTTCAGGGCTGGTGCTGTGACTGGTATGAGTCAGACTCTTCCAAGGAGAAAAGCTTTGCATAGTGGGAAGGAAGTGAAGTGTACAGCTTGGTCAGTGGCTGGTAGTTCATTGGCCTTGGTGTTGCCATAGCAATACATGGTCTGTTGTCATGGTGATATCATTATGGTTCTACTTTATTTGTTTGTTTGTTTGGTTTTGTTTTTTTATATAGTTTATTCATTTATTATTATTATTATTTTATTTATTTTTTTTTTTTTTAATCTAGTTCTTACCACTGTGAAACCAGACAGAACAGATCACTCTTTGCTCATTTGATGTGTCTTGTAATATGTTCTGGTATGTCATGATTGGGTAGTGTTTCAGATAACTTGAATATGGATCAGGTGTGTAAGTAACTATACAGGTTTAAAAGAAAAAAAGTTCATCTTCATTTCATGTTTGATTTGTTACTTTGATAGTGCAATAAGACTGATGATACTTTCAAAGCTGTTAACAATGAAATGTACACAAAAAATACAGCATTTTTTGTATTTTATCTATTTATTTGTTTTGTAGGATGGTACTTCAGTTGTGACTTATAATCTGTTTGCTATGGAAAGAAGGATGAAGGGAAAGCAAAAACCATGTATTCCAGCAGTATGCTGACCCTCTGGGCACAAGAACCGTATTCATACATGTAAGAAATGTGCTGTCCTTCTCACATAATGTGAGCAGTCTCTAGATAATGGAGCTGTAATGATTGAAGGTGAGCATGATGGGGTGTGGAGGGGGGGGGTGGATGTTCAAGATTGATGGTCAAGGATAAGGGTGTGAGATTTCACATAATTAACTCCGGTGACCGAGGCACCCTTCTTGAGAGTGAAGCGAAACTTGGAAATGTATCGGGTCGGAAAGATTTAGTGTGCTGGCACAGGCTCAATGAATAACAATTATAATGGGCTTGAGAAGGAAACCTTTCATATCAGGGTGTATGATGGAACTGAGGTCTAGATATGTCCACGGTATAACAAGGATTATTTCCATGTGGTATCAAAGGAAGCAAGCAAGAAAATTTACCCAGTGAATATCTTCTTCATCTTGAATGTTTGTTTGTTGTTGTTGTGTTGTTGTTGTTGTTTTTTTTTTGGGGGGGGGGGGGATGCAGTGGGGAAAGAAAGGGAGGTTATGGATGCTTTCTTTTTTAAACCGAAACTGTCGGATTTCGTGACTTAGCAGTGCAGATGGATAAACAAGTTTGTTAACCCATTGAGGACGGACTGATTTTGCTACAACACGCATTTCCCATAGACACCTGCGCGAGTATACTGGGGACTCGTCCTCAACGGGGTAATACTTGTGACAAATCTGAAGAAACTGCCTTGGCTTTGTAATATAGGGAGATTGCATAGATTCCCTTGATGTGTTGCTATCCCGACACAGAAGATGTCACACATCACATGCATCACCAGCGTTCAAAGATCTAGCCATTATTGAGATTCTCTTCAATGAACAAAGAGATGATGGCATTTGTTTCATGCATCAGAACACATCGACACATATTGTTTCGATTGTTTACACATTTTTAATGATTTACCACCTAGACATTCTATATTATGGTAAAGTGGGTGCTTTCACAAAAATGCACTATGAAAATCTTTGACTACTTGCAGCACAATTATATTTCTAGACAATTTCACTCCTCCCCCCAAGAAACAAAACAAAATAAAACACATAAACCAACCAGAAATCACCAAGCCATGGGTTTATGTTACCACATTCAGAAGAGGGCTCAAAACTGAAGATTTCATATGCTATTATAATCAAATATATTGAAGAAATTATCAGAACTTTGTCAATGGCCAGTGCAATTTGTTCTAAGATTTGACCATACACCACTGCAATGGCAACAAAGTCGACAGAGGAAGTATCGCTGAAGTATACAGGGAGGGTTAGCTCGGGACAGGAGCCACCATTTTCCTCAGAGCATTCTCTCTTGTTTTGTACCTCTCTTCTGCCAGACATTTTGTTCTTCTGACCCGTCCTTCACCTTTTCCTCATCCCTTCACCCCCTTTCCTCTCTCATGCATCCCTTTACCCCCTTTCCTGCACCCTATTACCCCTCCTCTGCATCCCTTTCCCTTTCCTAGCACCTCTTTACCCCTCTCCTGCACCACTTTACCCCTTTCCTGAACCGCTTTACCCCTCCTCTATACCCCTTTTCCCCTACCCTGCAACTCTTTACCCTTCCACTGTACCTCTTTTTCCCTCCCCTGTTCTTCTGTACCCCTCCCCTGTATCCTTAACCCTCTCATGCACCCCTGTACCCTTCTCCTGCACCTCTTTACCCCTCCCCTGTACCTCTTTACTCCTCTCCCGTTTTCCTTTACCCCTCCCCTACACCTCTTTCCCCTTCCCCTGCACCTTGTTACTCCTCCCCTATACCTCTTTACCCCTCCCCTCTACCCCTGTACCCCCTCCCCTGTACCCATTTACCCCTCCCCTGTTCTCCTATACCCCTCCCCTGTATCCCTTTATCCCTGCCATGCACCCCTTTCCCCTCCACTCGTTTCCAACATTCACTTCCTCTTCCTCCCCTCCATTCCTTTCTCCCACGTACCCCGCCCTCAGCTTTTCACTTCCTGTCAAACGCTGGGGCCAGATATTGAAAGCATCCGACAAGCCGGAGACTAGACTGCTATTTATACCATCACCCGGTGCGTTATGACCATTTAGGGGGCCCCGCCTTGGGATGAACCCTCCCGCCCCCTAATGAGGCGATATTTCTTTTCGGCTCATTATGTACAGCTCTGACCGCCGGCCATGAGAAGAAATGGCAGAAGTTTTTTCGGTTGCAAGGCTGCGAAACACTCTCGGGCTTTGCCGTCACTTCAATTCATTGGCAGCCAGCATTGATCAAAAATCATTTCAAAATTTCTCTTTGAGTAACAGTAGAGCGCCATCTCTTGTTGAAGCATACATTCTAATATGTTACCAAGTAGTGCTACAATTTTGTAGCTTCGGATCACAGTACATAGTTTCATAAATACTGTTGAAGCTGTTTGTCATGTTCTATGTTGCATTTTGTGCTAGGTTGTTGGATAATACTCTAAACTTGTGACTCTAATCTGGACATCACACTGTTTGGAATACGATCTGAGGTACTGTATTCATGTTTTATGTCCACATAGTACAGTAGAAACAAATTAAAGGTCCAGTTTACCTTTGGGAGCAGTGATTTAAAAAATTTTCAAGATATCATATTTGATGCATATGTGTAGGTCTGTTGTATCATAAAACATCCTACCATATGAAATATTTGCAATAAAACCTAAAATATAAGGAGATATCAGGGTTTTTCTCAAGAAACCGTAACTGTATACGGTTTAGTCTGGAAAATTTTTTTATCATAACTACTGTTCACATTTTGTGTATTTAACAACACTTAACATCGATTATACAGATTCAAATTTTGACAATGGTTGTTTCTATCCCTAACTCACATTTTAGAACTAATTTATAGCACTAATGCTTTCATCTGCAAATGATAAATTATGCCTTTAAATGAGAATATCAGCTCCCTGCTGATATCAACATAAATGTTCTGATCATTTTAAAGTTGATTGCCATTTGGCAAAGTAGTAATAGGGCATCAACAGGTTGTCTTGTTCAACACAAGTGATATATCACCTACATTTTTTATATTCTTTGTCTGCTTATAAAGACAAAAAACAACAACAAACCATTCATATTCTTTCTGAGACAAAGCAGTACTTGACGAAAGATGGTATTCTGTACAAATGTTATTTAAAAAAAGCAAATTGTGTCAGTTGTTTTTATATTTGCAATAAGTTTGGAATTCAGCATGCAACAAAATTGACTGCACTGTGGTGACTGACACAGCCATTTCAAGAGCCTTTAGATGGTGCCACAAGATATGTAATAGATAAGATATCCCTGCATAGCAGGGCTGTGCTACGACTGCATTTTGATACAGATAGGCCTTGGGAAACATGCCAGAAGAAGAAAAGAGAAAAAATGTACAACTTGAGAAAAATAATAATAAAAAAAAAAAAAGAAGAAATGTGAGCCTTGAAGCCAGGCCAAGGCTGAGCAGTGGCTAATTGTCAAGTTAGATGTTTGATAGGGAGACAGTAAAAAGGTATGGTGTGATCACATGGTTTAGAGTATAAATCAGGTTTTCTTAAGGAAATCCTGAAATTGTTCCACACAGGAGATGGCCGGCTGCTCTACTTGAACCTTACATAACCTCAAGGACAGAAACTGTGCATGATGCATGATTTCTGTGTCAGCCCCCCCCCCCCCCCCCCCCCGAAATAAGTCTTTGTTGAATTAAGTGCCCCTGTTTGACAAAGCTCTGTTTGAATTCATTTTGAGAGACTTCATATTTAGTTTCAAATATATCTCTTTATATATATATATATATATATATATATATATATTTTTTTTTTTTTTTTTTTTTTGTGAGTGGGAAGATGGAATAAACTCATGTACAGTATACATGAAAATCATTCAGCAAGAGTTGGTCATATAGCCACTCAAAATGTGGACAGTAGATATCAAGCAAATTATTGCTTCTTGCAGTACATATTCTAACATTACTCTGAAGATACCTGAATATATTTTGAGTTTAATTTTTTTTAATCTATTCATTTGTTTTGTTTGCTTTAAGTTTTGTTCTTTTGTTTAGTTTGCTTTATAAGTTTTCTTGATCTGTTTATTTTTTTTGTTTTCAACTTCTTTGTTGGTTTATATTATTCAGTCTGTATCAGTGATGTCATCAATAAGACATGGGATTATATACACTGATGCAAAACCAGATACAGAGTATCTTTGTGACAGATACGATGTTAATTTTTAATTTATTTATTTATTTTTTTGAGAACAGCAGCTTCACTTTAAATGATATATCATTCAGTGACTCTTATCAAATGGGAGGCTGCTAGTGGATTAAACTCAGGGACTCTCTAGAGCAAGAGATCCATAACATCTATTAGCAAGCAAGGAAAATAGTGACAGATACCATGACAACCATCAAAATATTCTTCTGACTTAAATGTTTGGACAAGCTGTTGCTGTGGTAACAAAAAATAGTCACACAGCTTTTATGATTTGATCATTTCGTTTGAAAAACAGTTCTGCCAAAACAGTTTTAATAATGATAATAATAACGATAATGAAAAATAACACTTATATAACACTTAATACTGATATTGTAAAGCACGTTAATACAGAAGAAGTAGTTTTTCTATGAAAAAGAAAATTAAGATGATACTTATAATACTTTGGAAATGCAGCATTTTGTCACATGTAGTGAAGTGGTAGGAATGGAGTAGAAGTTGATTGATACAGTCAAATTTCTCAGTGCGAACCATTTATTGGAAATTAGACACACAAAAAAAAAATTACTAGATCAAACAGAAGACCTATAAGTATGCAAGTGTGTGAATTTTTGATCTTTTTATTTATTTATTTATTTATTTATTTATTTATTTATTTATTTATTTATTTATTTATTTATTGCCATGCTTTGCAGGAATTATCAGTTACAGGAGGTTTGCTGTGGTTGATGTCACCCTTCAGTACAAATACCATGCTGAACATTGTGGTCTAATTTCTTTCATCGTTGCAAACAAAACTACCTTTTGTAAATGTGACAATAATGGTCAGAACTTTCATGTACTCGGGGCTGACTACAACATTGCTTAGTATTTTCCATTGCATCAATGCTTAAAAAATAAATAAATAAATACAGACATGAATGTATGTACGAATGTATGTACATACACTGTATGCATGTATACATGTTATGCCAAAATAAAGGTAAGTGTAGTTACAACCTTTCTTGTGCCTCAAGGATAGATTTCCTCTTGTGCAGAAACTCTCTAAGAATTTTAAGCAATGATAGGGTAAAAAATATAAAGTATAAAGGTCCTGCAGTAAAAAAAAAAAAGAAAAGAAAAGCTCATTACCTATTTGGACTTGTGACGTGCATATACCACAAGCTACTATGAGTGATTAGTAGCTTAATTCTTGTCAACAGCCTTCATTGTTATCAATTGTTTTTGACACTATTTTAAGAATGCGAGTTTTAAGGCAATTTAGTACGAACCTGGCAAGCTTTTTTTTTTTTGAGTGAGGCGAGCATTCAAAGCATGGTCTACAGCCAGCCAACTATGTGGATGTGCGAGGCCACATTTCTTTTTGGAAACATTCAAGCCAAGGATAGCTTCTCGTTTACAAAGCGCCTCATAAGACTGGCTAAATTCTGCACTGATTTTTGTGGCGTCGGAGCAATTCAACACATTTTCAGGCGTGGCAATCGCACAAGTACCTGAGTGTGTGTCTGCGAGGAGTTGGGGGGGGGGGGGGGGAGGGGAAATAAGAAGGTTGAACAAGTCCGCTAAGCAGAGAGAGAGGGATAAAAAAAAAAAAAAATGTCCGTTTTGAGACAGTTTATGTGTGTCCTCCTCAAGTGAAATAATTCGTCATGGCAGAAATCGGCTCTGGAATTGACTCCTATGGCCATGTTTTTGCACCACCATAATTGTTACAGATCGACAGACCACAGGACAACAGGATGTATTACTGAAGACCTGTATTAAAGAGTTGTATGTGTCCATCTGTCTGTATGTGTGTGAAAGAGAGAGAGAGAGAGAGAGAGAGAATGCACTTCGTAGAAAAAGAATATGATTTAATAAGGGCGTTAAAACCTGCAGAATGCTATTTATCCATAACCAGTTTCTGTTTATCTACAGTGTATGGAAAATCACATGCGATCACACTAGAATCTCATACCCAGTATTTGAGCATGGAATATGCAATTGGCCCTTACATCCCTCAGGCTTCATTGCCACCTTTATTTGATGTACTTCTCCTGGAAATAAGATTTAGAGCCTACTAGAAATTTGCCTGAAGATAAATGAATTGTTCTGACTGTGGTAGCAGAAATCTTGAAAGGCAAAAATAGTTCTCTATCTAGATTCCATATCAGCCTGCTATTTGAGGCCACAAGATAAACACTTCATACCTTTGCTGTAGTAGTACTTAATCTGCATGTGAGAAGATGAATGCATATGAGGATGTTTATGACTAATGAATATTCAAGTAAAGTACATCTGCCATAAAACATCTGGTTGCCTCTCATATAAAAACAAATAATGACCACTTTAGACATGAGACTACTGTAGACACGTTGGTATGTGTAGGTAATGATTATAAATAATCTACTTCATCTTGCTTTACTTTACTTACACGTAACTATCCATTTAACATTTGCCATTCTGATGCCAGCCAGAACCAACCCCAGCAGCTGTGCCTGTACCATATGTTTAAAACGCCATCATATATGATTGCTTGATTCATGAATGTTGGAGTCAACCTGTTGAATGATTTGGTACCATTCATCTTCTCTGTGCTTACTTCCACTTTCTACCATTTTCCACTTCTGCTTCTTATTTTCTCTCTTATCAATATCACCCTTCTTTTCTCTTATACCTTTTACCTTCTTTATTCCCCTTTCTATGACCACACCGAAGTTTTCTTCAGGTCTTCATACATGGTGAACCGTTAACTCTTTAGATTTGGTATCTTTCTTGACATCGTTTTAACCCTGTCACTTTGGTAGCATAGAAATCCCCATGAAGTTAGTGCATGCCACAACCAGTTGTAGTCAACAATGAGTTAATTGACTTATTTTATTTCTATAAATGCGAGTCTGACTTTATTGATATTTGCCTGAGTTCCGGAAGATTTTGAGTGCATAGATTCCTTGCTTTCAAAATTTTATCTCATTCATCCCCCCACCTTAGATTTGCAATACTGTACGAGCTGAAATTTTCATGTACAGATATTTTCTCGAATTGCTACTTGGAGGACATTTTCGCGTGTTGTTACTTTCGCGGTTTGCAAGGGTCTAACTGAACGTAATTATTTGCGCGTTGTTATTTTCGCGTGTTGTTATTTTCACGGTTTAAAGGCGTTTCGCAAAATTCGCGAAGATAAAGCCACCGTGAAAATTTCAGCTCGTACAGTAGACCATTTCATAATTCCACTTTGCACATGAGCAGAAAAAGGTCATTTGTACCAACAGTAACTTCGGTTAGAAGTATAAAGCATCTGTGATATACTGAGTAATGATTAACACATAATCTTATAAAAGGTACTTGCTAGCACATCCACTTGACAGTGAGCGTAGTATCTGGTATTATCAACAGAAAAAAAAAGTTTCTTTACATTTAGTGAAAAACAATGAAATGTATACAGTTTCCCCAAGCGTTGACAGACCATTCTCGTTACCTGCTCTGCACAAGTTCCCTCTTTGTTTGAACATGAATTCCATAAATTGTTTAATATTCTTCAGGCAAACTTAATGTGCATTTAATATGTTCCTTTGAAACAAGTAGATACATTGTACGCTTAAACCAACTGAGAAAAAAGAAAAGTCATTTTCTGAAATGTGCACATGAGCTAGTTACAAAGTAGCCTATTCTCCAGTGGATTTCAAGCATAGGAGAGATACTCTATGACATGGTAAGCCAAGCCAGTGAGTATGGATGAGAGTTTATGCATTTGTACTATCTTGAGATGAATGAAAAAAGGTACAATTTTATTTTTGTATGGGAATTCAGTATAAACAACCATTGGTCTTGGCTCAAGCCTTAGTTCAATTCATGAAGAGTGCAGAGTTTTTAATGGACCTCACTCACCTCTAATGGCCCCTGTCATTGTTATGGCAAATTGGGGTTGCAGCCTTGTAAGATTCAGATGGACATTTAAGAGAAACTTGCCATTTCATAGGCCTTGCAGAATGGTGGAGCTTGTTTTATTTCCTGGTTCACATTGGAATTGAATTCTACGAGGAGTTCAGGGGCTGCTTGCTCATTATAGCATTATCACTCACACAAGATCAGTCACTTTAAAAAAAGAAAGACAAACTGTGTTCACTTTCTTCCATTCTCTGGTTGATTTTCATTGTACTTTATTGCGAGGGAGTAGACTAGCTTCTAGTCGCAAAGATCATTCTCACACACATAACTAAGCAATCATTAAAATCAGTCTACGAATGAAAGGCTATTTTGTCTGTCTGTCTGTCTCTGTCTGTCCGTCTGTCTGTCCCTCCCAAAGGACTATAGGCATGTCTATAATAGAGTGTGATTGAGTGAAGTCTCTACAGAAAGTAGACCGCTTCGTTATGCATTCAAGTTTCGAAAGCCTTCATAGAATGTGGACTGCTTGTCTGTATACATATAATATTCAAATTTCAGCGAGTCAAGTGATAGCTTGATAGCATATAATGACGTTACAAATTGTATAGCTGCAGTAGAGATCATTATCACTGAAAATAGAGGACCAGTAAAAGTGACTTCTTTTTAAAGTCTATTGAAATGCATATTAATGACAACCTCAGCTGGTGTGAGTTTCTTTGAGCCGCAATTGACGTGAAAAATGTTAATGTGGCAAGACGAATTCATTAAATGCAAGCATAATATAGAGGCCTTTGAAGATAAAATGCCCATTTTTTAGCCTGCCCCGTCCTGTTATCTATGATGCCTGTTGACATTTGTTATGAATGTATTTTCAGTGGTACTTGACGGAATTAGATTGAGCTTTTTTGTTCAAATGTCTTGATTAAAGGCTCACCTCTCATCTTTTTTTTTTCCCAGAGCAATATTAAAACCATATTTGTTAAATAAAAAAAGAAACAGGAGAGGTCTTGAAGTCTGACAATATGTCATTTATTATGATAGTCATCACCATCAATATCTTAGCATTGGTCCTTCATCAGTATCATTTTGTAACTATTACATTGAGGGTTATCAATAAATAGTCATTGTTGTGTCATTATTAGCATCTTGGCTTTATTGTCATTTTCACACATCTTCATAGTGGGTTATGATGGTGCCCTGTGCTAGGAGCTCTTCTTTTAATGAAAACACTTTGCACACTGCTCTGCGCTGGTCACACCCGCATATTCTTTGGCACACCTTTAGCATCTCACAGGTATAAAAGCATTAATGGTGCGACGGCTATTTGGCAAGGCACATTACTTCTTGTGAGGCAAGCTGCAGGGTACTACAATTTGGGATTATCTCCATTTCTTTTGTTTTGCTTATTTTTTTTCTCTCATCATCCCTTGTGAAATTATTTATAAATGGAAACAGTGAAAGGCAACATGCAGTTTACTATCTCCACTAGTTACCTCTTTATCATCTTGCATGTTAGGTACAAACATGATTATGTATGTTTGTTGTATGGATTGATTTTGGATCCGTGGAGGGGCTTGCAGTGCATCACTCTGGTGTTTGATCTGCAGAGTTGGTATAGCCCTGGTTTTTCATGATACTTTCCCATTGCGTAAGTTGAGAATAAGGTAAGCAATAAAGCTTTGATCTATCATGAAAGTTAGTTGAACAAAAGCATGCTAATTCGGAATTTGATATTTCTGAGTGGAGTCAAGTAGGTACAGCCATGTATTAACTCATGAATAGCATGATACATGAATGATACTTTAATTATAGTTTGCCCCCCCCCCCCCCCCGATAAATATTAAAGAAATAAAATTAATAAAACTCAATAATCAGATAATATTAGAAGTGAAAGAAGCAAGAAATTCCATACATACCATTTTTTGATGCTTACATTGGCATACTGTTTCACATATCAACTCGTCGAATCTGGCAACAACAACAAACAAAAAAAAAAATGAAAAAAATACAAAAATCCTGTGAGTGACAAAGCAGTGATGAGTTGACCGGCATGTGCCAGGTTAGGTTGATAATTTGTGATTGGAGGGAAGATGAGCAAGGTGTTTCGGATTGTGTGAGTCGCGCGAGCCTCTTTTGACAGGTAATCATTGGACTGGGGAAGTTAGTCTTCTTCTTTTCTCTTTAGCGCCGCGTCCGGACTGCGTCGCCAGGAAGCGACAGCGGCGGAGAACGCATTGAACTCGTCAAGGACGCGGCCTTTTCACCCCTTGATCAGTCCGCCAGTCAATCAGACACCCAGCGTGTCGCTCGCTTCGTTTGAAAATGTGGCAAACTCGGGAGGGCAGGGGAGAGGTAGGAACATTGGCTATGTTGAAATGCACTTTATCAGCATCGATGCATTTCTAAAGGAAATGTGAATTTATTTTTGTTTGTTTCTTGTTTGTTTGTTTTTAGTCATTTAAAAGCTTGTGCCACCTTCACAAGTAGGTCCAGTTACCTCGATTTTATATTGTTTATTTATTGCTGATCTGCTTCATCTATTTGTTCTTTTTTGGGGGCAGTGGGTTGGGGCTGGCAGGTTTTGTTTTTCATTTCCTTCGTGATCTGGTGCATAATTTTGCGTACAATGTCAGGAAGCCCTTTAATTTTACAATATTACTGGAGTTAGATGCCTCTTTGATTGCCTGTTCATCCATGAGGCATGAAGGAAAACAAACCATAAATGACCTTCACATCATACAAATTCAATAGCATAGTTACGTATCCCCTGGCAGGTTCGGCTTATTTGAATTAAGGACCTAATCATATTTCTTATTTTTGTGTGTGTGTGTGGTTTATTGTTTTTACAGTTATGCAAAAATTAAAATTGTGAAGATTCTGTCAGACTATTAAAGTAAAAGTGTAAAACTATAATAGGTTACGTTCAGACGGGAGTCCTTAACCTCGAAGTTAGGAACTTCGAGGTTAGAGCTTGTACTTAGCGACCGTGAAAACGCACTCGTAGTTAGCAAACCTCGAGGTTTGCTCGATGTTTCAAGCCACGAGAAATCTTATGGTTAGCGCTCTAACCACGAGCCGCGGGGAGTCCCCACTTGTAGTTAAGCACCGTGTGGACACAAAAAACAACGAACTTGAAGTTAAGAGTGACCTTGCCGTAAACTCCAGCCCCCACAATTTCCTCTGCTTCCGGGTCAACCTCCCAAACGTACACTACAAATACACTACATGTGAAAACCTATGACGCACGACACAACAACATCATCTTTTCTTCCCATGCACTTGATCTCTGAAACTGAACACGTCGAACTCGCTTCTGTATTCTATATTTTTCTCCAACGCTAAAAAAAAAAAAAAAAAAAAATGTTTTCGACGAATATCTTCGTAAAGGCATAAAGTCATCAGTGCAGTGCTATCTCTGCATACCATGACAGAGAAAAAGAGTACCTGTAAGCGAGTCCGAGAGGATTGGACTAACGAATAAATAGACGCCTTATTAGCAGTGTGGGCTGAACTTCCGGTTTTTGTGGTTTTAACATCGAGTGGGATCCACTCGTACGGGGGGAAGCTTAACCTCGAGGTTTCGTAACCTCGAGGTTAAGATTCGTCGTGTGGACACGCGTTGTAGTTATGGGGCAAGAGCTAAACCTCGAGTTTCCTAACCTCGAGGTTAGGGCCTGCCGTCTGCACGTAACTATAGAAAGTTATGTCAGAGTATAAGAGTGTTTATATAATGAAAGTTATGTCAGATGATTTGGCTATGCAGGTCACATATATCCAAGGTCAAGGTTGGTTTCCACAGAGTCTGATAGGAGCTGGCTTATCCTGGAAGATGATGAAAGATTAAAGCTTTTTATGAGCGTATCAATTACTGGTACTCAGTGAGTAGATTTTTTGCAGAATCTGCTGCCTTGAAGGCCAGTGTGATACATGACAGCCATCACGGCTAGGCTTGCTTCCAGACTGCAACTCAGTGGAGAAAAGTGAGCACTTGCGTACGATCAAACATGGCAAAGCAGCGTTGATCAGTGGGAAGAACATTGCATAGCCTCGTATCAATTGATGCCATGTTATATCTCCCCCCCCCCCCCCCCCCACTGAATTTATATCAGGAAGAGTAAGCACGATGAGAGGAGATTTTATTATTCAAGACCAGAGTGAAGGCTAGGTCCGCGATTTAATAATTAAAATTCTATCAGTGTTTTATCATGAGAACATTTATGCAAAATTTATTCTAAACTAGCAGATACCGAGGCAAGGTGTTTATGATTCATAAGAAATTATATGCGGCATGATTGTTGATACTTTCATTTAAAATGAATTCAGGGGTGTACAAAGAAGAATGTCTGGTAGATGTGTAGAACCTACATATGCATGCAAAATCTATTCAGGGATTTTTTACCTTAAAGGGACTGTACAGTACTGGTTGAGGTGGGGATTCATGTTTGAATATTCCTATGTGAGATAATGAAAAGCCTCTTATGAAATATGAAAGAGCATGTGATTTTAAGAAGGATTCAACGTTTATTTGATGAAAATTGGTTTTCAAATGGCGGAGATATCCCCCCAAAAAAGTGCTTATAATAAAAGGCGACATGCCACAACTTTATTAGGATCTCTTTGGTTTCATCACTGTTTTTGGATATCTCAGCCATTTCAAAACCGATTTTCATCAAATAAACTTTTGATGCCCTTATAAACTGCATGCTCTTTGACATCTCATAGAGTGGTTTCTTAATATCTCGCAAAATGTTAAAACTAAATCCTCACCCTCGACCAGAACTGTACACACCCTTTAAATAGATGTTGAGTATATTCAATACAGAACTGGATCTCACATTCATGTAGAAAAATGATGATTTGTAGTACACCTTAGAGAATGAAAACCTTAGTTACAACCAGCTGTAAGTTTCTGGTATGCCTCTGTGGTTTTATTCTGACAGGAGATATCGTCAGCCCTTAGAACTGTTTACAATTGAAATTGCATTTTTTACATTTCACTTTTCCATTTCCATCATCTAGAAATCTGGTTAGAAACCCTTTGCATTTTGGTGGATATATTCCCCTTCCAATATCTGAAATATATTTTGTGATGATTAGATTTATCGAAATGCAAAAAATGATCATATTAATGTAATTATGCAGAGATACAATGTATAATTATATCCGTACAAGTGTATTTAAGCACTTCATTTTGGTAACCGCTCCTCCCTCCCCCCTCCCTGCATGAATTACATAATCCACCAACCCCAGTTCGCATGCATCCATACATTTCCACATGTAGTTATATCTTTACCCCCACTTTCCCCATCCAGGCAAACTGACTGCTTCCCCCCCCCCCCCCCCCCTCTTTGTACCAGCTAGTAAACACTTGCTGTGCTGCCTCTTCTAAAAAGAAGAAGACACAAAATTGCTCCCACCATGGGTGTGGAGGGAGAGAGTCAGCCAAAAGCATCCATTATCATCACCACTAACACCACCTCCCCTGCCTCCATTACCGCCACCACTAGCCGGCCAGCGGGCCAGGCTGACGCATCACTCCCAGGCAGCCCCAGAAAGCGGGCCAAGGTGGCTGGGTGGGTCATGGACAGGCGGAGAGAGACAGGAAAAGAGAGGGAGAGAATGGATGAGAGAAGCGGTGTGCCAAGCACGTCTGGGAATGAATGCCGCCCTGGGTTAGTCCCAGCTCATCGGTGCCTGCACCTGCCTGGATCCCCAACCTGTATGCCGGTCGGTGCCCAGGCAGGCTGGGTAGCAGTAGTATTCACCTCGCTATGCAGTGAGCAGCGAGAGCCGTATCACCTCCGCGGGTTCCCCCTGCACCCTGGGCATGCAGCAACCCAGCGGACTGGAGGGCTTTTGTTGGCTGAGCCAGCAGCAGCAACACCAGTCTCACAGAAGCCCCTCGGCATAGTACAAATATATTTGTGTGTGTCTGTGTGTGCCTGTGTCCATGTGTATGTGTGTGCATGTGTGTGTGTATCTGTGTGTGTGTGTGCTGCCAGACAAACTCCCGCGACAATGCTGCCCAACTCATAGATTCCCTCCCGCTGTAGGATTGCGAAGAACCACGCGAGTGAGGGACCGAGCAGGGAGAAGTCGCCGAAGTCAGTTGACAGAGCGCTCGGACCGGTGGAGACTCGACTCGCAGCGGCAACAGCCGCTACCCCCTTCTCTCTCTCTCTCTTTCCCTCTCCCTTCCTCGCCCCACTGACACCTCGGCGTGCAATGCAGTGCGGCGGCGTTGGGGACGGGGAGCTGAGCTGGGCTGAGGCAGTTCACCGGCTGGGCAGCTCAGCTCCGCTCTGCCAGTCTGGCAATCCCCCCAAGATTTTATGTGTGCCTGCCTAGTCTACAGAACAGCCAAGGGTTTAGAGTGCTTGTCACTGTTGCCTCGAGTGCCTATTGCAAAACCCCTTTTTTCTAGACATATGACATCAATGAATAGTATTGAATTTGATTTTTATGTACTTCTCTTTGTTAGAGGCTTATAAGATGAAATCCATCACGCTTTATACAGGAATGACTCTTTCCCCCTGTTATATTTGATAAGCAGTAAAAATTATTGTCCATTCTTTATTAGCATTTTATTTACCTTGTGAGTCCTCGTCTACAAAATCAAATTTTTATGGGGGAAAGGTCCTTTTCAAGAAGAAGAAGAAAAAAATATAAAGTACGCGAAACGGAGTGGCGCGATTGGACTGCAAATACGCATTGTCTAGAGGCCGAGCGATTCCCAGACAATTGACTAGACTATTATTTGAATAGGGGTGTGTATGTGTGTGTACAGGGTAGCGATGTACACAGAGGAGGTATAGGCGGCTGCAGGCGAGTTGAGCTGTAATATGCTGTCTGGCTTGAGCCTGCCTAGCCTGTGCACAGCACGCCGCAGAATGCTGAATGCATATGTCACATGGGCTGCACTTGGCAATACATCCATCCACTGGCCTCAAACAGCTTCATGAATACACGTAGCGCCGGGGCTCGAGTCTATTGTGCAGCCAAGCACTGCGTCGAGTGTCTGGCTTTTGGCATTCTGGTATACTTGTTCTTGTGTGTGTGTGTCGGATGGGGGGGGGGGGGGGGAAGGGAGTAATGCTGCAGATCATTTTTTTCATAAATTTTGTTGTTGTTGTTGGCAGACCCCTTCCCTGCGTTCCTTTTGGATTAGCCCATCAGACTCCAGTGTACCTGGCGTATGAGGCACCATATCAGCACCCCACGAACCCTCACCTTCCCCCCCTTCACCAAGAAGGAATTTGGGTCATGTACTCACCCGACTTAAAAAACGGGCATTTTCTCTCGACGCCCGTCCCACGCGCTAGGAGTGTGGACCCCGGATTTCTGTGAGACGTCTAGCGACCTGAGGTCAATGATTAGCATTCACAGAGCACTCAGGACTCAGATCTACCTCCTCTCTCTCTCTCTCTCCCTTCCTCTCCCTCTCTCTTCAATGGTAAACCAATAATGCTCCGAGTTCGTAGTGGGCATGGTAATACTCGTTGACGAGTTTGGCGCCATTTTATAGGGAGTAAGGCACTCGCAAGCCACCGGGCGAACGAAAAAGGTAACATGAGTTTTTTTTCTACTGGTGACTTTTCTAGCTGTGCAGCAATCGCGCTGGTTTGAGACGGACTAAGGCACATGTTTCTTACGGGGAGCTTATCAGGTACGAGGGCAGGCAATGCCTATATGGTTCTACAGCTGGCTATTGCTGTGTCGGCGAGTACAGGGTGAGTATACAGCCTGTATCTATAGTACACTGTGTCAGATTGGAGCCCACAGACTATAGCGGTTCCTACTGCACATTGTGCCTATACATGATACATGTGCCCACATTCCTTGTCTTTTCCCCGTGTGAAATTTTTTTTTCTTCTGCTTCGGAGCGGGGTGTAGCTGGCTCGTAGACGGCGTGTCTGACTGCCAGTCTGAAAGTTTGACATGAATGACTCTGAAGCGTTCTTTTTTGGGGCCAAAGATCATCTCTCGAGGCAAGAATAATTTTTGTCTGAACATTTGGCTCGTCGTAAAGCCTCCTCCTGGGTCGGCTAAGGTGAGCTGGCAGTACGGTAGACAAGCTATGGCTTACAGTGCAGGGAGGAATGTACATAGCTTTGTTGGGGCAAAATGGCGCTCGCACACACGAGGCAATGGCATGACGCGCAAACAACGCCCTATGACATGGCGGGTTTTTGCTCTCGTGACTTGTCGCGCACATGTTGGTGCTGTATTCGCTGATTTGCTCGAAATTTTTGCTCTGTGTGGTGCTAGAGTCCACAATGATTTCCCTGCTTTTCTTCTTCTTTTTTTTTGTCATGTTCTTTCCATCGACCCTTTAATTGTTCCCGCCTTGGCTGCATGTTTTCACGACTGTATTGTGCGTACGTGATTCTGTGGAAAATTTGTTCATCCGAAGGCCGTTAGTTTTAGCGCTTTAAGCATATCTTAGGCCTTGTATTAGGTGTGGCAGATGCTACGACCAAGATGGCGTCGGCAAAATTTGCATGTCTGTACGGGTGAAGATTTAAATATTCCTGCGCATGTGAAGGAATGTCTTAGGAGTGTCTGTACACTGGCACTGTCTCGCCCATAGCTGGCGATATTTGTGTTGTACGATTGTCGAGAACTTTCTTTTTTCTTGCACGAACTTAACACACAAGTAGATACGGACATTTCCTTTTTATCCCAGGTCTTTCCTTTTTTTGGAAAAATATATTCTACAAAGACCTTGTTTGATTTTTGAGCCCGATAACTCAGTTCCTTGTCTGCGATTGTCCTAGTGACTCCCCAATGAGCGATTTTCGCAACACATGGTGAAAGTAAGCAGCATTATCGCTAGTCTTCTTCAAAAATTATGCTCTTTTTAACTTAATAGGATTTCTCAGTGGAAGCATTAGTTCTGTGCCTTTTTTCCACTGAATACCGTTACTTCGGTTCTGTCTTTGGGATTCGGGGATACCACCGCCGCATGTATTTCTTACGGACACTGTTTCTGAGCGCATGCTTCCCGACTGATACGTAACATTGTACGCCCGTTACAGAGACGAATAAATTGGAACATCGGATTTTTCTCGGGCCGAAACTATTTGAATTGTGTGAAACTTGTATGCCAGTCAGAAGTTTGTTTCGCATCTATTGTGCAGGTATAGTGTTACGAGACTTTTCCTTATTCTTTTCTCCTTTTTTTTTTTCTTTCAAGCATTCTTCTTGCTAGTTATGATCTTTAAGAATAATTATCTTTTTTTATGTTCCCTAGTAAAATGATCGGAGACATCGGAAAAGAAAGTACTTTGCATCGTAAGATAACATGTTTCGTTTTAGACAGTGAGTGCTTTATCTGAGAGTTGCATGGTATTGAAATAGAGTTGCAACACTCTTGTGAATTAACAGTCATTGCTGACTTAAAGTTGCTTTGGAGCTTGAGGGGCTGGTTAGACAGACAAATTTAGTTGAAGATGAAAATTGCATGTATTTCTCAAAGAATTCACAATTCTGACCTTGCTCTGTTCTAAAAATATTAATGACAGTACTGGCTGGGAACCATAGAGGTAACTATTCCATGGACTATAAAACTACAGTTAGTAATGCCATCACCAGTATTTGGGAGCAAGGTGTACTATTGCTTACAGTGAAACAGACATTTTTATATCCCTCTTTTTCTCTCTCCCTTGCTCACTTTGTCTCTGTTTAAAAAAGTTTTAAAAAGCAGGTAAAGAAGAGAAAAATATTTCACAAACTGCATTTTTTTTTTCTGCCAGGAACTTGCATCCAACTCAGTCGTAAAACTTCCATTCCTATGTCGTATGTTACTCTGTCTGTGTCCATTGACTTAACAAGTTCAAAATTTCCTCGTAAAAGGTAAATTGGAAAGTGATTAGTACATGTAGTGGTATTCCTTCCAACAAGATGAAGCAGTCCTTTTTGTTTTCCTTTGGAAATGATGAGCAAATTGTCTCAGTGCGTAAGCTTCCACTCTGAGCTTTAATATGCTAGCCCTAAACCTTTCAGATCTATTTGCAGGATAGGGCAAGTACTCTTCATTGTCGTTGGACAGGACCCTGAGTGGTCTGTAATGTTAGAACTTCCCTGGCAAGTGCTTCTGTTACTTTGTCTATGTGTGCCAAACTATATAGGGTATCATTTGACAATTATTGTATGAATAGAGCTGTTGCAGTTTGATGATCTTTATAGGTTTGCTTAAAGAATTCCTACCAATGCTACAGATAGAGAGAGCTCCAAGGGAAAAAAAAAATAGGGGGCCGGAAAATGCAGCTGAATTCTGCCTTTTTGTCCAAATGATTACCATTTTGCTATATTACAAACTACAAATCTGATTTACACAATATTTCAGTTTATGAGTGTACATTATGTTGTGGCTGAAGTCTAAAATTCATTGCCAGGTACCATCTGAATTTAATGTTGAAATAAGAGCAGGGAGGGGGTGGTAGCAAAGTTTCTGTTTTTGCAGGAGGGGGCTTCCAACACCCCGTAGTCCTTGGGTAAGAGGAACCATTCCTCATCCTAGAACTCTTCCCAATTAAAATCATCAGGTCTCCTGCCAACTGGCAATGTCATGACCTTGTATTAGACACAAAGAGAAAGAGCTACAGCCTAGATGAAAGTAGTCATTTTCACCATCCTTGGAACTAGTTTGCCTAATTTCCTCAAAAAATCACCGTCATCATCATAATCTTCATCAGTAGCAGCCTGTGTATTGAAGTGAGTCCCAATTTCATATTTTCTGATTTTAAAAGAAGCACTGTAGGGATGATTACTTAACTGATTGCCATTTCTTTGAGCATGTGGACAGTTAATCAAAATAACGTAGTATGTAGGAAAATGCAAGCGGTATGCACTTTTGAAAAGGATGAGGATGAGTCATATTTGACCTTGGTGCAAGAAATGCCCCTTTAGTAGAAGAATTGAACAGAAAGGGGTGGATAGTATGAGAATGGTCCTAAGGTCCCAACAAGATCTGTATACTACTTATAAGATTGCGTCAGAAGAAACGCATTTCTGGTGAGACTCTTGCAAACGCATCTTCTACAGAGAGGTGGGACATCAAAATCTGTGATAACCATTGGCTCAGAACATCAGAAATGTGAAACGGACATGACCATGTTCGTCGATCGTACATTTACAATGGAGGAATGGGGTATGCAGAGCATTGCACGGCGGACATTTTGTTCAGGATAGGCAGCATATGTAAGGGACTGGAGCCTACGTAACATGCAGAGAGAGAGAGAGCGTGTGCCAAGTGGAAGGCGCGAATGTGCTCCCGCGCTCCGCCATGGCGCAGAAAAATGACAAGAAACGAAAGCAAGTGAGCGAACGTGAGGAAACTGGAAAGCTTTGCAATACAGGGAGACCGAGGTGGTGTGGAGGGGAAAAAAAAAAATGAAACCTGGTCGTTCCTTTTCTAGTAGACCAGCCAGACAGGCGAAGGGAACTGTATGTCGAGCACCAGACGAGTAATGTATGCTCAGAAGTACAGCGCAGTGCAGTGTGCACGCTGCCTAGGCGGCTATGAACATGCAGACTGTACATGATGGAATGCAAGTGTATTCATTCCCTGGGAAGGAAAAAAAAAAAAAAAGAGGAAAAAAGGGTTGTCTGGCTGGCTAAGCACTGGCCCTGTCTGGGCACTAGGGGTCGCTCTAACAGTCAGTGATTTTTGCGTAGCTGGACGTACCGGGCGAAGGTGAGTGAGGGTGGGGGGATGGGGGACCACTCTTTGTTATGCTCTGTCTCTCTTTTCTCATCCACACTCCTCCGTCCTTTTCGCATTTGTCCATTTTGCTAATTATTGAAGAGCGCCCCCAAAGTGCAAATGTTTCAAAAATTCCGATTTGTGCCCGAGTGCAAGGGCGTTGACGTCGCTCTTATCCAGTGGCCCTTTCTGGTTCGCCTGACTTATCGCCACATCGCCAAGTCTTGAATGTTGTGGTTATGTCTTGGTTCTCGAGGAAAACAAGTTTAATGTGGTGCTATGCTAGCTGTGCTGCGCTAGCATATTCTACCGGGTGTTATGTACGTGAATAGAGACCTTTTTCCGCTCTCAAATGACTTCTCTGGTGGACAAATGAGATGGTGGTTGTGTCACCGAGCGTTTGTATTGTTTTATCTATTTGTAATTCTTCTTGTTTGTTCTGTAATATTTTGTCACTTTAAGGATTGCAAAGTACCATACATGTACACTCTATATCTGCTGATGAGATGATGCTATAACTGTTTATGTATTTTTCCCCTTCTTTTAATAATATTTGTTGCATTCTTTTGTTTTTCTTTTGTCAATATAAGTATTATGGTCACCTTGCAAATTTGCTCACCCAGTGCAATATAAGAATGCTAAATCTTTCAGCATATGAGTCTCTCAGTCATATATGTGATAAAGTTGGATGTGAATGACCTACTGGCCATATTTGAACCATTTAATATTTTGATGGTTTATATTGTATAAACAAGGAATGTTTGTGTGCTTTTTAATTTCGCGAAATTCGCGAGAGCCAAGATTCATGGAATGAAAATGCACGCGAAAATTAACTGCTCTATATGCACTGAATGTTTGAAGCAACTCACAAAAAATTTCATGCCACGAAAGAAGGCTGTTGGCTCCAATTCATGAAAATTTCATGCTTTCAAAATATCCTGTTTTACAGTAAATATTTCTTTTTTTTTCCTTTGCATTGTAAAACTTTTGCATAGGTTTGTCCTGCAAACCCACTCAAGATTTCCAATGAATGTATTCTAGTGGCTGTTCTATGTTTATGCTTTTAGTTTGCATTGATATAATACATAAGTTCATTCCAGAGAGAATTCAAGAAAGGCTTTCAAGAAGAAAAAAAAAAACAAATAGTAAAGTGTAATGATAATCATTTACATTTTTTCATTGTCATTACATCTACTTTCAGTCTCCCTCCCTTTATCATTAGAATAAAAGTTTTCTAAACTTGGGCCTCTGGAACTAGCAAGATTTTTGTATATCTTTTGTAATGTCTATACTTGAGCTACAATTGTAGGTAAAGCCCACTGGTTAGTTTTGCACTTTTGACATTTGTTTGCTTTGTTTTCTTTTTGACTTCATATCTGTATTAGATGGTTTACTGGAGGTCGGTCTTTGTTGCCTGTGCAGCTGTACGTGAGACGTTGGGATTCTTACCTGCCAAACCCTGGGATGAGTCTGAAGATGGAATCGACTGAACGCAGCTTTTACAAAAAGCAACTACTCGGCAGCCGCAAAGTTCAGCAATGGATTGATACTGCAAAGGTAACACTGAGGGGGATACTTTGATCATTTTTGACCAGCGACCGAGAGAAAATTTAGATGGTACAACCAAAAAAGGAAAAGAAAGTTATGAAAAACACAAGAACAGCAACCCTCCACAATGCCATTCATCTTTAAATATTTCATCATTACTTATCAAACCAACTTGAATATGACGAGGAATTGCACTCAAAGACAGCTCACTTCTGCTCTCTTTCTACTGTAAAAGCTGTCATTTTTGCGGTCAGATACTTTCACAAATGAGTCTCCTACAATTGCATCGGTCTTAATTTCTCAGAGGACTTGGGGTTAGGGTTGTCATAAGGATTTTGGTTTAGCTTGATTTGAGGATTAGAATTAGGGTTTGGGTTGTGTTATTGGGTGGAATTTATATTTGGTGTCGCGTGCAGATATTTCATTGGAGCAATTGTTGCAGGAGCAAGTATCGTAGAACCAAGTTTTCAGCCAGAAGTGATGGTGAACAGACACTTTTCTTATTTTTCCAAGTTGAAAGGAAAAAGTGTTTTTTTTTTCAGCTTTTGAAATGAACATTCATGATTTACATGAATGGCACATTTGATAGTGAAGTTTACTTGTGAGGCAATATCTGTCTATTGTATGATGTATCTGCTGTAAAACCAGAAAACTTTCATGCCACAAAGTTTTTGCTTTACAGTATTATATCTATCTATCTATCTATCTATCTATCTATCTATCTATCTATCTATCTCTCTCTCTCTCTCTCTCTCTCTCTCTCTCTATCTATCTATCTATCTATCTATCTATCTATCTATCTATCTATCTATTTATCTATCTGTCTATCTATCTATCTATCTATCTATCTGTCTATCTATCTATCTATTTATCTATC